>NC_025999.2:83670688-83685400 GCF_000442705.2 Elaeis guineensis
AATCGTAAAGTTTTCTGATGCATATGCTTCAAACGTATCACGGGTGTGTTGGGGACAACGACGGTAATATCTCTGATATGAAAAGTCATGACTTTCATGTGATGATGCAATGTTTGCTTCCTATTAGACATGCGTGGCTATTTGAGTGGTGATGTTCCAACTACATTAATTGAGCTGGGAGTGTTCTTTCGAGAACTGTGTTGTCAAAAATTGAAGATTAACTTACTTGAAAGATCAGAGAAAGATATTGTACTCATTCTTTGTAAGTTAGAAAAAATATTTTCATTATTATTTTTTGATGTTATTGTACATCTGACTGTTCATCTTCCAAAGGAAGCTCTTTTGATCGGACTGATACATTATCAATGGATGTATTCTATTGAAAGATAAAAAAAATTATATGTAATTTATCATATCAATTATAAAATATAAATATATTTTTAAAATTTAAATTTATTTTTATTTATAGATTTTTGTACATCTTAAAAAAAGTATGTGCGCAATAAAGCAAGCCTGAAGGGTCTATAGTGAAAAGCATATATAACTACCGAGTGTGTCACATTCTGCTCAATGTAATTCTTAACGATATCGAAATAAGATTCAATCATACAGATTATAATGCAGACCGTGAATAGGATGACCATGAACTGACATTATCTATATTTAAACAAATGGTTCGACCTATTAATGCAAAAAGATATGAATTTATGGACTTGAACGAGCTATCGAAGGCATACTTTTACGTTCTAAATAATTATGAAAAATTAAAGATTTTATGGGAGTAAGTATCATCTTTTTATACTGGTTTTAATATTTAAAAAAAAATTCATATCGATGTAAAATTAAAAATCGTAACTTCTTGCAGTAAGCACAAGAGTATACTATGTAGAGAGAAATAATACAGATATCGATGATACAATTATTTGAGAGAATTTGTAAAATAATTTGATGATACTTATAAGTTAAATTAATGATCCATTATTTATTTTACTTATAAATAATATTATTTAAATTAACATAATTTTTTATCTTATGATGTAGATGAAACATAAGTATTTCAATAAAAAAGTGGGTGCGACCGATGAGTTGCATGATTTAGCATGTGGTCCTGATCGAAGGATTAATCACTACGCATCCTATATCATTGGAGGAATGAGATTTCACACAAGGGAGTTTTGAAATGTAACGACAGACCCAAAATAGTGAGATTGCTACAACAGGATCTGAAGGAGAAGAAGAGATTGATTATTATGGTGTATTGGTAGATATTATAGAACTGAAGTATGGGTCCAGTAATTCTATATTTTTGTTTCAGTATGAATGATGGGATATTAGTAATAAAAAGATCGATATTCATATCGATTCATAATTTATCAATATAAATTTTGCACGAACATGGTACCAAAATGAGTCGTATATATTAGCAACTCAAGCGAAACAAGTAATATATTTGAAGGATCTAAAGTATCAAGATAATTGGCATATTGTATAAAAATAACACCTAGAGGCGTATGTGACATACCAATCCGATTAGAGATGGATGAAAATTTAGATTTACATGAAGAGTAGCTTTTCAGCAAGAAGAACAAATATTAGTCGAACTTTTGGTTGATGAAAAACTTATAACAGTACCTTTGAATAGGGCTGATCTGCCATCCCAACGAAGTTGAAGCTGATTTTGTATTTAATCTCGATGAGTCGAAGGGTGATGATCAGTTCATAAATGATGATGAGATAGAAGATGACACATATATCAATTACTGTGATTCAAAGGAGGATCTACACATCGAGAAAGATACGAATATTGATGAGTAGATCTATATTCTTCGTTTAATCTTGTCTTGCAATAATGGTATGCGATATAATTGTATTCATTAGAATATTATTTGATTTTTATTATTATTATTATTTAATTATTATATTTATTTATATTTTAATTATTACAGATATGATATCAGAAGACAGACGACGACGTTCGTGTTCACAGTCCTACCTCGGAGGTTGAGGCGCCTTCACCAATCTCCGTTGCCCGCACCGGCTCCACTGTCAGAGGGTCCCAGTGAGGTAGGGTCCCAGTGAGACATATCCCAGTGAGGTGGGTCCAGTGGTATTATTATACTTTTTATATAATAAAATTTGATTCTTTTATTTGGTTCATACTAATGATTTATTTATTGTTGTTTCAGGTCAGCCTTCATCGATAGTGAGGCGAGGGCGAGGTCCATCGAAGAACTTCACTTTAGAGCATTGAAAATGCGAGCATCCAGGACAGTATCTCTAGATCGAGACACCAGCCGACTACACCAGATCTATTAGGAGATGGTGCGAGCCATGGCAGACTGAGTTGGGCATCATATGCCGCAGTTATACCCCCGTGATGCTTTTCGATTGGCGCCACGTTCTACGGCTCAGAGAGAGATTTTCTGCATCTATTTACAGGTAAAATAAATTATATTATGAATATTTAATTTGTATAATATTTTTTTAATATTTGTTATTGATAGGGTGTATTCGACATCGTTGATTTTGAGGAAGATTGTGTGAGGCAAGCCGTCGATACTCATCTATCCTTGTGTTTCATGGATTATCGCCATCACATGCATCAGTATTTAGTACCGGGTGGTGCAAGATCATGAGGAGGAGGCAGCGCGGCAGCAGCCCTATGACAGCATCATCATGGATGATTGGACTACCATATGCCGGCAGTACGAGGATCTGACATATCAGGTTACGCATTTAAACTTCTTTTTTTTAAAGTTTAATGATTGAATCATTTATTCTTAAATTAAATTTATTATCTATTAATTTGACTGGTAATTTTACAGAGATGATGTGCCCAGAATGTGGTGAATCAGACGAGACAGATCGTGCCGTATTGTGGGGGTTCGAGATCATTCATTCATCACATGGAGCACATGGTAGGTAATTTTTTAATTTTTAATTAGCATATAATTTTCTAGTTATTTATTTTTTTTAATTAATTCTTAAATTACATAGAGATGTTGAGAGTGGCGAGCTTCCTGGTAGGATCGATATCTACCAGCAGACCCACCAGCGACGGTCGGAGGAGTGGACGGCGGGGAGCTAGGAGCTTTTTGTAAGTTTTTTTCAATTATTTTTTCATTCACAGTCTGATTTTTATTAAAAATTAAAATATCTTTAATTTTAATTTTCAGAACCATATGACAGATATGAGATCCCAGCCTACCCCTGAGGGCTCGACTGCACTCATAGATGATGAGATCTGTGATCAGATGCTCGGTATGAGACCCTGTTATGTTAGGAGTTTAGGGTATGGGATCATTGCTCCCTCATCCTCACGCTCATCTAGAGCTGATATCCATTCTGCGTGCGAGGCTCAACTGACGGAGGTACAGAGATAGATTGTCGAGGATCGACAGTAGGTTATCATAAATCGACAGCAGACTGTCAAAGATCGACAGCAGGTTAAGCACCGAGCTCAGGAGTTGGCTGCATGCATCGATAAGTATCAGCAGCTCCAGATCTAATGATGGAGCAGATGACGTAGATGGAGCAGATGATACAGTTGATGAGATAGCAGTAGGCCAGTCCGAGCTCCGTCGAGCGCTCTCTGTCCCCAGCTCGTTTCTCTAGATACTGATATTTGACGGCTTATTGATGTACTTTTTTTTAAGTTTAAATTTTTATAATTTTAATTTAATATAATAAAATAATAAAATTTATTTATCAGTCTATTATGTAAATTTTTATTTTTTTAATTTATAAAAAATATTATACATATAAATTAAAAATATATATTTATAAATTTTTTTAAAAAATATGACTAAATTATTAGCGATGAAATTTTTTACAATGAAAGATTCATTACAAAAAATATTTTATTAACATAATTTAATTTTTTCAATAAATATATAATTAACAGCGATGAAAAACTTTTCATCGTAAATAATTATTAGTGATGTAAATGTTTGTCATAAATTAAATTATTTATGATATAATTTTTTATCACTAATATTATTTAATTTTATTTTTTAAATTTTTTTTATCAAATTAATAGTGACAAAATTTTTTTGTTGTAAAAAATATTTTTACGACGTAAACTTTTAGTCACTAAAACTTTAGAATTAATAGCGATGAAAATATTTTTATCGCTATTAATTTTTTATTTATTAGCGATGGTATAATTCATCGTAAATACTTTTTTTATGATTAATTTTTTTATCTTTTATTTTTAATAATAAAAATATTTATTACAAATATCTTTTATTAGCGATGAAATTTTTTTTTATCATAAAATATTATCAACGATGGGATTATTGATGATGAAAAATTAGCGATAAAAATTTTATCGCTAATATCTATTAGCGACGAAAATCTGTTATTAGCAACGAAAACTTTTCATCGCTAATAACCTGTTTTGTTGTAGTGTAGATATCTTGAATCAGCTTCAATGTGTGCTATCTTGAATCGGCTTTAATGTGCCTGCCATCTGCTCTTTCAATTTTCGGTCCAAGTATCTGTTTTGCTACGCCCATATCCTTCGTTACGAACTCTCTTGATATCTCCTTTTTTCATTTTTCAATCTCTCGCATGTTTGGTCGACTATCAGCATGTCATCATATACAAGAGCAAGATAATAAAACTGTCATCGAGTATCCTATAATAACAGCAATGATCCTCTTGGCATGTGCAAAAGCATTGTTAGTCATGAATCCATCAAATTTTTTGTACCATAATCTAAGGGCCTATTTCAAACCATACAAGCTCTTTTTCAACATATACACAAGATCTTCCTTATTAGAGACTACAAAGCCAACAGGTTGCTGTAATATATATATATATATATATGTCCTCATCTATCTCACCATGTAGGAAAGCAGTAGTAATATCTAACTATTCTATGTATAAATTTTCAGTTGTTACTATAATTAGAATCACTCTAATATTAGAGAGTTTAACAACAGAAGAAAAAATTTCAGTGTAATTGATATCTTCTTTCTGTTGGAAGCCTTTAACAGCTAACTTGGCCTTGTACCTCTTGCTACCATCATGCTTTTTCTTGATTTTATAAACCCACTTGTTGTGTAGAACCTTCTTTTTTTCTGATGGTGTGCTGAGCTCCCAAGTCTTATTTTTCTTCAAGGACTGTATCTCGTCCTTCATTGCCTGCTGTCACTTGATCGAATCTTTGCTCTCCACAATTTTCTGATAGCATTCGAGTTTATTATCATCTGTCAATAATAGATAATGAAGAAAAGGTGAATACCTTTCTGATAGTTTCAAGATTCTCGTGGATCTCCTTAATTGAGATGTCTCTGGCTCTGATTTATGATCTTCATTAGCTCGCTTGGCAATATCATCCTCTGTGATACCTTCCAACTCAATCTATTCTTTCTCTTTAACTGACTGCCCTGCACTGTCAGGAGCATCCTTGTCCTTGTAAAGGCTTCTTTCATTGAAGATCACGTCTTTGCTTCTGATGAATTTTCTATCCTGCTCACTTCAAAATTTGTAGTCGAATTCATCAGTGCCATACCCAATGAAGAAGTACTTTGATTTCGCATCGAGCTTATCTCTCCTTTCAGCATTGATGAGCACATAAGAGACACAGCCGAAGATCTTTAGGTGAGATAAATTCACTGACTTCTCTGTCCATTTTTCTTCTGGTAGCTTGTTATCAATAGGAACTGAGGATCTCTGTTTAACAGGTAGGCAGCAGTGATAACTGCCTCAGTCCAAAACATCTTAGGTAAACCAGCATGAATCCTCATGCACCGAGCTTTCTTGTTCAAGGTTCGATCGTAGAATTTGGTGCTGTCATATTCGCTTCTATTATCTAATCTCAGGCACTTAATTTTTTTATCAGACTCATTCTCTATCAAATTTTTTTAATTTTTAAAAATAATAAATGTCACGCCCCCCGACCCGAGATTTTGAATCGAGGGTCATGGCAACCGCCGCATACTCATAGAAAACTCTTCCCATAAGCATGCAAGGCATCTTATCATACTATCCTAAAACAACAGCGGAATAATTAGTCAACAATTTAAATCTAAAATATAACGACCTAAATTTTTCTTTAATATCTCAATAAATTCAACAAATTCAAAGGCTTTGCATCAAATTCAATAAGCCTTTCAACCTAAAATAAAAGTATGAAGATTCTGCTTCTGATCACTCTTCCATTCATATCTTGTATCATCTTAATTCCTCAACATCTGTAAAAACAGTAAAATAAGAGGTAATGAGCTAGACAGCCCAGTAAGCAATGATCACTTCTCAACAGATTTCATCAGGCATATAAGTAAATAATCATTTATAGAAAATAAGCATATAGAGTTCATCAATTCGAAATCAATTTCAATTATGCATATAATTCATGCCAAATTCATTTCTTTTTCGAAAATTCAAGTTTCTTTCAGATTTCAATTTCTTTTGTTCTTCAATTCTTTTCGTCAACCATGAGCTATGACCACATTTTCCTGTGGCAGGGTCATAATACCGCGTATCTGCTTGCGGTAGGCTGCGAATCATCTGGCAGCCATGTCCTTTGGAACCGCTGGTCTCTGGCGGTTTGTCGCTGGTCTCTCT
Source organism: Elaeis guineensis (assembly GCF_000442705.2). NCBI lineage: Eukaryota > Viridiplantae > Streptophyta > Magnoliopsida > Arecales > Arecaceae > Elaeis > Elaeis guineensis. The sequence goes on from NC_025999.2 coordinate 83,677,262, forward strand.
GGCGACATGTCGCTGGTCTCGCTGGCGACATAAACCCTCAGGACAATCAATTGCCAACGTATATGCCCCCATTGGCGGGGTCCTTTACATAGTCAGGTTGTCAATTCATAATGTTTCTTATATCATAATTCTTCATAAATCATATTTCATATTCTAATTTCGATAATAAAACATATAATCATGTAGTATCGAAATCAATCAATATAATGCATCATGAAATCAATATGTTCAATCATGCTTCATCATAACATTTCAAATAAGATATTTTCATAACAAAATACCATTCATCCAATTCATGCATCGTTTCACAAATCATGTCAGAAAAATAATTATAATTTCGATAAATCTAGAAAAAGTGAAACATTACTTACCTCGAACGCATTCCAATAAATCCACATAATTCTATAAATTTTCTTCCAAAAATTCTGTTCGTAGATCATATCGGATATCCCATGATCAAACATCCACAATCCTATACAGAATCAATTTCAATAATTAGAAAGAATACGAATACCATATTTCAACGGTTTAGATTGGGTCCGATCATCTAATTTCATCTAATCAAAATCTAATTAGGACCTAAACGATCCAAAGTTTGACTATCAGATCAAATCGGATTCGAAGTGATAGGACGAGGTTTCTTCATCGATTTCATAAAATCAAGTGAGAGAGAAAATCAGAGGAGAGAATTCATGAGGTACAATTCGAATTGATCAGGTGACACAATCCAACATTACGATTGGTCCAATATCTCAATTGGTGAAATCAACATGATCAAATCAAGTCATGGCTAGATCGAAATCATGGATAATCAAATCTAAAGATTCATGGTCTGATTAAGGTGGGTGCCAGTACGCTGTCTGACAATCATGGATCAGGATTCTTCATTAGAATCAGATCAGACTATTAAAGAAATTTCTTCATTCACTAATTTTTTAGAGAAGAATCAATCAAGAGAGAAGAAATATTTTAGAGAGAGAAAATTTAGAGAGAGAAAACTCATCTTGAATTCTTCAGACAATATGATTCAACAAATTCTGATCGATCAGATCAAATCATGCTAAATTATCATGTGATAATTAATAAGATCATGAAAATAAAATCTAAAAATACCTGATCTGATCAAAGTGGATGTCGGTGTACCGTCCGACGATCACAGATCAAAAATCCATTCACGAGGATCATTTAAATTCATCATCATTCTTCTCAAAATTCTAAAATCTTAAGAGAGAAATAATCTAGAGAGAGATTCTAGAGAGAGAAAGTAGAGAGAGAAGTCCAATTCTAGAGAGAGAAAATACTAGTTCAGGCTGAAGAGAGAGAGGAAGAGAGAGAAACTCTCTTTCTCATATTTTATTATTTATTCATTATTTATTAATTAATTTTATTTTTTCTTTCTTCTTTTCTTTCTTTCTCTTTTTTTTTCTTTTTCTTCATGGAAGAGAGAGGAGAGAAAATCCTATTTATTATTATTATATTATTATTTTTATTTTTTCTTTCTTTTTTTTTTTTTTCTTTTCTTTTTCTTTTCTTTTTTTCTTTTTCTTTTCTTTTTCTTTTCTTTTCCTTCTTCTTTTCTTTTTCTTTTTCTTTTCCTTCTTCTTCTTCTTCTTCTTTTCTTCTTCCCGTGGGCTTTTTTGGGCTGAAACAGGGGACCTTAGGTCCCCTCATTGGGTGGCCGGCCGGCGGCGTGCGGCGTGGGACGGCCGTCGGCAGGAGAGGGCGATCCGCGGAAGGGGGCCAAACCGGTGGTCGACGGTGACCACCGGCGACGGAAAAAATGGCAAAAAAGAAGATTCTTCCGCAACAAAATCCGGCGACTCCGGTCGCCGGCGAGCGTGCACATCGGCACGGGAAGGAAGGGGGAGAAGAGAGGAAGGGGAGGAGCTTACCTCCGCGCCGGCGAAGTTTTCCGGCGAGAAATTGGACGGCACAGCGACGGGTCTCCGTGAGAATTTCCGGCGATTGCCGCCGTTTTGCCTCGGATTTCTCGATGAGAGGAGAGAGGAGGGTTCTCCTCCTTAAATAGACCGGAGGGAAATTGTTTCGACTCCGATTAGGAGCCGGTGAAGGAGGAAGAAGACTCCCTTCGGGAGTCTTCTCCCTGTTTTCCTTCCTTTTTTTTTTTTTGGCTTTGGATTCGTTGCTGGCGGCCTCACATTCTTCCCTCTAAAAGAAATTTCGTCCTCGAAATTTTTCTTGCCTGAGTCTTCATAGTTTCTTACTTGAATCTCATCCACAAATATTTTAATATTCTAATTCTTGATATAAATTCATTCTTAAATCATTTCATAAGAAAAAAGTAATACATCAAATATCGATCTGAACGGAACCATCCATTTTCTTATTTATCAAGATCAACATCTCAAAGATTTTCAATATTTCAAGATTTCAAATTATGATCTCATTTTCTGTAAAAATTAATTTCAATATCTCATGACTCAAATTAAAATCAAATCTATCTCTTGTGAATAGAAAAGGTCAATGTCTCTATTCTTGCATAAGAACTTCATTCATCATCATTCATTTATTTATTTATTTTAAAATATTAACCACTCTTAATTTCAACCCATCATAAGATAGGAAAACATACTTCTATGAATCATATGATGACATCCAATCAATCAAAATTCAAAAATATTTTCTCTTATTCGTACTTTCAAAGGTTGAAGATTTATCATTTCAATCTCATTTCGAACTTTTGATATTTTATTCTCGATGCAACTTCATCATTAAGTCATTTCATAAAGATCATATCACCATTGTTGATTGAATCAATATCACTATTTCTAGTCATCGAAATTTTCTTACTCAAACCCTCAAACTCTTAAATATTCTAATTCTTGAAGCAAATTTTATCATTAAGTCATTCCATAATAAAAATCAATAACTCAAAAATTGATCTAAATCAAAACTATATTTTTCTTATAATCAAAATCAATGTCTCTATTCTAAGTAAGTATATCAATTTTCTTTATCTAAACATTAACAACTCTTAATTAATCGATTCATTATCAAATATTATAAATAACTCCAATCCATCTTTTGTAGAACAATCATCAATATCAATAGATAACCTCAATCTTTTTCATTCAGTCAGAGAAATAATAATGATCAAAAGAGTTCTAACTTCAAATTTCATTATACCCTGGAGATAAATATTTGAGTATAATAATCTAAGATCGAAATCATCATTCGATAAACAATCTCAAATTCTTTCTAATAAATAGAGAATTATAAAATTTAATTCTAGGATAGAAAAAATTTATCTCTAAATATTCTAAATCTAAAATCAAAAATCAAAGGTCCACTCATCCTAGAATTAGGATGCTAATTATTTTTGTAGCATAGTAGGTGGAAGCTCTACTTTTAAAAATCACATTAGGATATCTAAAATAATTCAAAATTTTAAAATATTATTCTTTCTAATATCAATAATTTTTTTTGTATCAAACTATATCATTATCATAATTCTTTGACTCAAAGAATCAACATTCCTGACTTACTCAAAGTAATCCAGATTACCATGCTTCCGCTGCGCACTCTGATCTAACAATCAAAATTTCTTAGGTTCACCAAAAAAAATTTGATCAAATTATTTCTTTATCTTATCAATAGAAAAGATCTAAAATTTTAAATTTCAATTGAAGTCAAAGATTAACTTTCGATTCTCATTCATACTTTACTGGTGTACAATAATCTTGATTAACCCTTGAGTCCAATATCATATTTAAACCATCATATAGATTTACTATAATCAATATGAATCAAATCTTAATTCTCATATCAATTCAATTCGATAATTTTCAAACAAAAATCTTATAAGTCAAATCAACGAGAAAAATCTTTCGATGCTCCACCAAATTTGGACATAATCTGAATATATATGAATTTTAAATCATTATTATTTTTTTTTTCTAAAATTTTTATCATCAGATCTTCAATATCTATCAAATATCCTTTCATAACAATCATACAAGCTTCAAAAAATAAATCTCCATTTAATAGTAGATTCAATTAGGGACCTCATTAACAAAAGCAAAGGAACTCCATATCAATTCCTAAATCCAAAATTTCTAAATTGTAAATTCACATGGATCCCTTAATCTGAAATAAATATAAATCAGATCTTTTATCTTAATCTAAAGATATCAATTTTTCATTAACAACCTCAAAATAATATCAGAAAATCTCTTGATCAACTTAGATACGAAATCTTTAAATTGAAATTTCATACACATCATGTAGTCTCCAAGAGACATAATAAGATCTATTATCTAGATCTAAGGATGATGATTAAAGATTCCAGTATGATGAATATTCTACAACCTCATAATCGATTTCATCAATAAGAATAGGTTCTTTGCAATATCCTCAAATATGCATTCATCCTAATATGCCACTTTATATATAATCCACATACCAAATTCAATTTCGATAAATATTCCAATCAAGCATCATAAAAGATTTTCTTAGCCATTCTGGAACAATATTTTATTATCAAATCTTTATCTTGCCAATAATAGTCAACTTCTCAACTAGAAGTAATATCATAGTATTATTCTCACATCGAATTTGAACTTACGATTCACTTGAATAACCAATGATCAAATTAATAACCATAATGCACAATAAAATTTTATGTCAATCCTTTTGTGATTACTTTCGATCAAGATCTAACTAATCATATCATGATCAATAGATCATCCATCATATTTCAAACTCCATATGTCATAATCTCTTGTGATCCTTTCATACATAATCTCAATGTTTAATCAAAATTTATAAATATTTCTCCCACTACAATCATCAAAGATCTACACTATAATGTCCCTGTGTCTATCCACTTACACCCATTCTATATCTGATTCTATGTTTCATAATTCATCACTTATGCTCTGATACCACTTTAATTGTCACGCCCCCGATCCGAGATTTTGAATCGAGGGTCATGGCAACCGCCGCATACTCATAGAAAACTCTTCCCATAAGCATGCAAGGCATCTTATCATACTATCCTAAAACAACAGCGGAATAATTAGTCAACAATTTAAATCTAAAATATAACGACCTAAATTTTTTCTTTAATATCTCAATAAATTCAACAACGATTCAAAGGCTTTGCATCAAATTCAATAAGCCTTTCAACCTAAAATAAAAGTATGAAGATTCTGCTTCTGATCACTCTTCCATTCATATCTTGTATCATCTTAATTCTTCAACATCTGTAAAAACAGTAAAATAGGAGGTAATGAGCTAGACAGCCCAGTAAGCAATGATCACTTCTCAACAGATTTCATCAGGCATTAAGTAAATAATCATTTATAGAAAATAAGCATATAGAGTTCATCAATTCGAAATCAATTTCAATTATGCAATATAATTCATGCCAAATTCATTTCTTTTTCGAAAATTCAAGTTTCTTTCAAGATTTCAATTTCTTTTGTTCTTCAATTTCTTTTCGTCAACCATGAGCTATGACCATATTTTCCTGTGGCAGGGTCATAATACCGCGTATCTGCTTGCGGTAGGCTGCGAATCATCTGGCAGCCATGTCCTTTGGAACCGCTGGTCTCTGGCGGTTTGTCGCTGGTCTCTCTGGCGACATGTCGCTGGTCTCGCTGGCGACATAAACCCTCAGGACAATCAATTGCCAACGTATATGCCCCCATTGGCGGGGTCCTTTACATAGTCAGGTTGTCAATTCATATTTTCTTATATCATAATTCTTCATAAATCATATTTCATATTCTAATTTCGATAATAAAACATATAATCATGTAGTATCGAAATCAATCAATTAATGCATCATGAAATCAATATGTTCAATCATGCTTCATCATAACATTTCAAATAAGATATTTTCATAACAAAATACATTCATCCAATTCATGCATCGTTTCACAAATCATGTCAGAAAAATACATTATAATTTGCCGATAAATCTAGAAAAAGTGAAACATTACTTACCTCGAATGCATTCCAATAAATCCACATAATTCTATAAATTTTCTTCCAAAAATTCTGTTCGTAGATCATATCGCGATATCCATGATCAAACATCCACAATCCTATACAGAATCAATTTCAATAATTAGAAAGAATACGAATACCATATTTCAACGGTTTAGATTGGGTCCGATCATCTAATTTCATCTAATCAAAATCTAATTAGGACCTAAACGATCCAAAGTTTGACTATCAGATCAAATCGGATTCGAAGTGATAGGACCGAGGTTTCTTCATCGATTTCATAAAATCAAGTGGAGAGAGAAAATCAGAGGAGAGAGAATTCATGAGGTACAATTCGAATTGATCAGGTGACACAATCCAACATTACGATTGTCCAATATCTCAATTGTGAAATCAACATGATCAAATCAATCATGGCTAGATCGAATCATGGATGATCAAATCTAAAGATTCATGGTCTGATAAGTGGGTGCCAGTACGCTGTCTGACAATCATGGATCAGGGTTCTTCATTAGAATCAGATCAACTATTGAAAGAAATTTCTTCATTGATAACCTTTTTAGAGAGAGAATCAATCAAGAGAGAGAAATATTTAGAGAGAGAAAATTCTAGAGAGAGAAAATTTAGAGAGAAAAACTCATCTTGAATTCTTCAGACAATATGATTCAACAAATTCGATCGATCAGATCAAATCATGCTAAATTATCATGTGGACAATTCAATAAGAATCATGAGAAATAAAATCTAAAAATACCTGATCTGATCAAAGTGGATGTCGGTGTACGTCCGACGATCACAGATCAAAAATCCATCACGAGATCATTTAAATTCATCATCATTCTTCTCAAAATTTAAAAATCTTAGGAGAGAGAAATAATCTAGAGAGAGGATTTAGAGAGAGAAAGTAGAGAGAGAAAGTCCAATTCTAGAGAGAGAAAATACTAATTCAAGCTGAAGAGAGAGGAAGAGAGAGAAACTCTCTTTCTCATATTTTATTATTTATTCATTATTTATTAATTAATTTATTTTTCTTTCTTCTTTTCTTTCTTTCTTTTTTTTCTTTTTCTTCATGGAAGAGAGAGGAGAGAAAATCCTATTTATTATTATTATATTATTATTATTTTATTTTCTTCTTCTTTTTTTTTTTTTTTTTTTCTTTTTCTTTTTCTTTTCTTTTCTTTTCTTTCTTCTTTCTTTTCTTCTTTCTTTTCTTTTTTTTTTCTTTTTTCTTTTCTTTTCTTTTCTGTGTTTTTTGGGCGAACAGGGGACCTTATCCCCTCATTGGTGGCCGGCCGGCGGCAGCCGGGTGGGAGACGGCCGGGAGGAGGGGGACTCCGCGGCAAGAGGGACAAACCAGTGGTCGCGGTGACCACCGGCGCGGAAAAAGGCAAAAAAAAGAATTCTTCCGCAACAAAATCGGCGACTCCGGTCGCCGGCGAGCGTGCACATCGGCACGGGAAGGAAGGGGGAGAAGAGAGGAAGGGGAGGAGGCTTACCTCCGTCGCCGGCGAAGCTTTTCCGGCGAGAAATTGGATGCACAGCGACGGGTCTCCGTGAGAATTTCCGATGATTGCCGCCGTTTTGCCCGGATTTCTCGATGAGAGGAGAGAGGAGGGTTCTCCTCCTTAAATAGAGCCGGAGGAAACTTGTTTCCGACTCGATTAGGAGCCGGTGAAGGAGGAAGAAGACTCCTTCGGGAGTCTTCTCCTCTGTTTTCCTTTTTTTTTTTTTTTTGTTTTGGGGCTTTGGATTCGTTGCTTGGGTCGGGCCTCACAATAAATATATCAAATTTATTTTTTTATAAAATAAATTTATATTTTTAATAAATTTATCGATGAATGTGGCATAATATAGGAGCCTCCGAGACAGATTTGAGTTGGGGCTGATCTCGGACAACCTCATTGCGGTGAAAGAGAGCTATAACCCTGTCAAGGGAGCCAACGTCAGAAATCCGTGATCATGACATTCCAATGGCGGCATCTCTTTCGGGCATACTTTAAAACAGAACACTCGAAGCATCCAGTTGCCGGCACTAGACGTACATGTCGACCATCGCCGTCCCATCGAAGATTATTGCCCTTGCCAAGTATAAACTTCCTCGTAGAAATACTTCATTCCATTTTGTCACTCTATATGACGAGCTTTGTTGCATATGATCTGGTACTA
>NC_025999.2:83685500-83826784 GCF_000442705.2 Elaeis guineensis
TGTTGGATACATTCAGGGCAGTTATGAAGTTCAAGGAGAAAACATGATGAAATATCTTCAAAAGGTTAAAGATCTGGCATTTACTTTCAATAAGTTCGAAATTCAATGGATGCCTAGGTCGAAGAATTCAAAGGCGGACTTATTGTCCAAACTAGCAACATCGATGCCATTCGAGTTGCCAAAGAAAATATTCTTCAAAGTAATGAGCCAACCAAGCATTGGAGAGCCAATGAACGTACTGCAGATTGATGAGAAATCCTCCTAGATTGATCCATTGGTTGGCTATCTCAAGACGGGATCCAGCCTGTAGATCAAAAGATGCTCGGAAGATCAAATATCAATCGGCCAGATATCTCCTTCATAAGAAAAAATTGTACAAGAGGTCTTATTCACTACCTCTTCTGAAGTGTCTGCGATCATCCGAAGCCGACAATGCTCTCTGAGAAGTACATGAAGGGTTCTATAAGAGCTATATCAGTAAGAGGGCACTGGCTTATAAGCTTCTCAGACAGGGCTACTACTGACCGACCATGCAGAAAGATTCTGAAGATTATGTGCAGTGGTGTGATGAGTGCCAGAAGAACTCCAATCTATAGCGATTGCCCACCATACTGATCACTCCCATCTGCACCCTTGGCCATTCGTGTAATGGAGAATAGATATCCTCGACCCTTTTCCACAGGCATCAGGCCAGTGCAAGTTTTTGCTCATCGCCGTAGATCACTTCACCAAATGGATAGAAGATGAACCACTTACCCGCATTACAGAAGTAAGGATGGTAGACTTCATGTAAAAATTGATTATCTGTCGGTTCGACCTACCTCGAGTGCTAATTACTGACAATAGCTGTCAGTTCATAGGGGCTAAATTTGAAGGATTCTATGATGAGCATGGGATAGGACAACACCTCACTTTCGTCGCCCATCCTCAAGCTAATGTTGAGGCCGAGGTGACAAATCGCATAATTCTGCAAGGGCTGAAGATAAGGTTGGACAGAGCCAAAAGATCTTAGACTGACGAGCTTCATCATGTATTCTGAGCATACAGGATGACCCCAAGAGTTTCAATAGGGGAGACTCCATTTTAGCCTAACCTTCAGGATGGAAGCAGTGATACCAATCAAAATTGGGGTCTCATCGACAAGGATAGAGAATTTTGACGAGCAAACCAACTCACAAAAGCTATGCACCAATCTCGATCTACTTAAAGAGGCTAGGAAAAAGGTGCATGTCTGAATGGTAGCATATCAACAAAAGACCATCTGGTATTACAATGCCAAGGTCCGAAACAAGATCTTCAGAGTCGACAACTTGGTGCTGCATAGGACGGAGGTATCACAACCAGAGGAGTGACGCAAACTGGCCTCAGTTTGAGAAGGTCTATATCAAATCGAGGAGGTCATCAAGTCAAAACTTATTGACTCAAGCAACTGACAGAACAGTAATCTTCGACCATAAAATTAAAAAATCTCTGAATCTATTATTGGTATGTATCACACACCCTCCTCAATGAAATTTAATTTGCTAAAGGCATCGTTCCTTATCTTCTCATCAATTATAGGAAATATGAGCGGCCTCTGACTGGCTAGTCATAAAAATGGGAAGGCTTCAATGACTGAGAAATAGGGGCTAACCTATAAGATCCTCAAAGGCTATACTCACTCTTCAATGAGTCAATGTTCTTGAAGACTTTAATCGTACGAGAAGCGAAAAAATCAAAGACCTTCGAAGGGCTAACCTACAATACCTTCATATGATGCCTTGATTGTCCTGTCATGAAGACCATAGATATCCTTTGATCGTTCTATCATTGAAGATCATATAACGGTGTTTGATCGGTCCTATCATTGAAGACCATACAAGGTTCTTAATCAGCCAAAGAAAAAAGAAATTGACAAGCATCTACAATGCACAAAGACATGGAGGAAGCAAAATGATACTTTCATTTATAATATTTACAAAAAATATGGTGCCCACAACACTTTTCAAAAAAGAAAAAAGAAAGCAGAAGAAAGATGAGGGGGCTCAATCCTCATTTGAGGAGAAGGCCCCTACCTATCACTGTTTCCCGACTGAAGATGGTGGAGTCCAGCTGGGCATCATTCGCCACAGGAGGGCCTTACAATCCTCAAATCTGAGGATAGGTGGCAGCGGTGATGTCGTGGCCTTTCTTTTGAACACTGTGGAGGCCTGGAACTCCCAATACAATGCTCCCGACCAAGGGGGATCATCTCGAACTAGGGGGCACCCTCATCCCCAGAAGATGATGAAGACCATGAGGCGGATGGTGCCCTGTGGGAAGAGGACGGACCAACATGCCTGGCCCTCTTCTGAGCCCCCTTTTCGGTAGCTCTCCTCTCCTTCATCTTGTCTTTGATGGCTTCGGAGTTGGCATCAATGGTGGCGGAAGGGAGAGAAGTTTTTTTGCAAGAACAAGGGAAAAAAGATAGAAGATTGAGTTCAACCAGCCCCTATTTATAGGCACCAGCACCCATGCTAACCACCAATCGCCAGCTTGAAAAATGCAGCCATCATCGGCCATAAATGGCACGTCTTTCCAACTCCAGAAGTTAAAAAAAAGATGGTTCATGAACTAATATACCACCACGTGGCGCATTCCTAAAGATCACTGTCCTTTTCTAGACTTCATCCTATCAGAAGGGGCAGTAGCCGCTATTCCCTACGACTAACATGCATGATGGTCAAATCCGGCATAAATACATGGGAATCACAAAGCGTTAGAGGGCCATACATAATTAATGTGTGAAAATCTGATAGAAAGAGTGCCAAGAGGTCTTCATCCGAAAAAAGAGTTATACCAATCAAAGGTCAGCAATGACATCAGACGGCTTTCACATAAAAGAAGAAAAGACAACATGAGATAAGTGCTTGTCACAATATTTATGTGACTCATCATAATTACAGGAACGTCATCATCGTAAGTAAGATGACTTCAGATATTTTTACAATCATCATGACCAACCTCAGTCTTCGAAGTCTTGTCAAGAGCCTCTTCACCAGCGGACCGAGTTTCTCAGATCTCCATGCTCTTGGACCTACCTTGAGTGGTGAAGGTCTCGATGCTGCGATCGAAAGAAATAATGAAGAGATCAAGTCCCGAAAACACCATCCTGACCCGATTTGACATGTCCAAAGCCCATCATGTACCCCGCATCGAACATACGCCTGACCGTGTCATCTAGAGACATGGGATCGACTAATTCATGTCCGACCATGCCTCAGGATCCTCTGGTTGTCCATACTATCCCTCAAATCGTATTCGACGATCGCATTCCTCAAATGCTCGAGCTTGGATATTTTCTCGTAAATAGCATGGAGATCTTTTTGAAGCTGTGCCACATGATTGGCGGAATGTCTTCTTACCTTATTGGTAGCAGCCTCCAATGACTTCAGCTTCAAAATTCTACTTTCAGACCAACAAAGCCAGACACAAAGATCTTATTCCCAAACAGCTGCATCCCAAGTGGCATCCTCAATAAATTTCAACAGTCGTGCAAACTCAATGGCAAGTTGGGCCTTTTCGACAGAGTATGCCACGACACTCCGATGATTGATTGTCCTTAGTCGGTCGGCTTCCACCAAGATTCATTTAGAGCTATTTTGATCTTTGACAGCTCCTTTCGAGTAGAATCCCTTTTATTTAACTTCTTAATAGTCTTTTTAAGGTTGCCTATACGGGACTTGATCCTTGCTGCACATACTGCTGATAAATGCTCCACGAATAAAAGCTTGGCAATAGGAGTTGCAGGAGTACATTCGACAAGAGCACACAAACGGAAGTGGATAAACGAAGAAAAATATGAAAAAGATAAAATATCATATTATTAGTGATTACTCTGTACAAAGTGAAGAAGAAGAAAGTACAGGCTTCATTTTTCGATCTCGTCCAAAGATCGGGGGGATTAGGCGCGGCTTCTAGGGGACCCAGAGATGCTCCCAATGGACCGACCATGGGAAGTAGGAGGAGCTGCCTCCTCCATATCCTCATCATCATCTTCATCCTCATCCTTATCCAGGAAGGAGAGATCGATGTCAGAAACTTAGGCAGCAACCCAACGGCAACAATCTTCAAGTCCGATCCCATATCCCACATTGAAGGATTCCTAATCGAATGCAACCTGAGCGTCGTAATACTCTTCTGATGCCTTGAAGCTATCAATCGCCCGAGCTAGCTCCTACTTGAAATCCTCCGAAGCCTTGAAAAGATTCCACGATCGAGCGGTGGGCCTCGTCAATCTTCTCTTCGACCTCCCACCTAACCTCAGTGATTTGATTCTTGAACTCCGTCGTCGCTCCTCGACCTTTTGCTCAGCCTCGGCAAGCTTCGCATTGGCCGACCAAAGTTCTTTTCCCCACCGTGCGAGATCGATGGAAGTTTTTTGAGGGACTCTTTTAGCCTATCGGCTTTTACCTTGACCGCTTTGGCTTATTCGCGCTTCTCGACTATGTCAGATTCGGCTTCTTTGAGCAAAATCCTATTCATCTTCTCACTACACAAATGGTCCAAGGCATCGACCAAAAAATGGAGAACCTACAAATAAGTTATGATCAGCAAAGGAATGAGAAGAAAAATTCTAGAAGGAGACTAGAGATAAGAATGGCACCCGATGAACGACAGTCATGGAGAATCACTACCAAGTGCTAAGGGATATGCCGTCGATGCCCCTCATCTCCACAAGAAGCATCACCCTTTCGGTCAACTCTTTGATAACACTCCAGTCATCAAAGATCACATCCTCAGGAATAAAGGTGAGGCAAGCATCTGGATCCCTCTCATCGAGAGGAGGATGCACGCTGCTTGAGCCTATTGCGGCAAGAGGCTGAGCAGGAGAAGGTTGGCCCCCAATCTTTCGAGGAGGCATCGGAGTAGCAGATGAAGAAACCACAGATGGAGGAGATGTCGGTGTTGGAGCAACTATAGAAGTCGGACCCACAGTCGATGGAGTTGAACTTATAGGAGGAGCGGCCAAGATAACGATGGCCTCGACCAATGAGCCACGCTCGTCCGCAATCTTTTCTCAATGGGTCATCGACTTTTTGGAGGCACCTTCGGACATGGTAGCTTTCCTTTTCTTCGGAAGGTTCCGCTTCATCTTAGTAATATTTTCCGATCTCATTTTTATAATCAGCTAAACTTAGTCAACAGCACTAAAGAAAGAGACAAGTAAGGAGGATAGTTGTAGCATTCAATCCTGGGGTTAGCCTGACTAAGTCTAGCATTGAATGGTACCTCATCGGATATCAATTCATCGATTGAGGGAGCATTGAACTCTCTAAGGACCTTGAAGCGACCTTCTTTCTCAGTCTCCAACTTTGAGATCTTAAACACTGAAGTCTACGACTACGACCGACCCCAGCTCAGCCAGTTTCAATCTTTGACCATAAAGCTAGAAATAAACAAAAATTGCTTCTTCCAACCATGAACGGAAGATGAAGTGCCTTTAATCAAAGGAGAAATCCCCCTCCAAGAGAAAAAATATCACCAATCCTTAAAGTGAGGATATTTTTTGATGGTGAAAAAAATCCAAAGAGATCGACAGACAGCTGGATGCTAGCCATGAAATAAAGAACCAAAAAACCTATGGCAAATCTAAAAGAGTTTAGAACAATGGTACAAAAAATAAACCATAAAAATGAAAGAGATAGAAGATGAATGGATGAACGAGAAATCTTGAGCCCACTCGGAGCACTTCCTCGTATACAACAAGCCGATTGGGGGGCAGATTGTTGACACGCTCATCGATCCTGAAAAGGCTAACGTCAAAAGCTAGAGGGATTCTGTACCAGATCCAAATTTGGCTTGGATCATCCAGGTTCAGCATGGAGCGATAGTCATCGGGACCTAGCTCACCCTGCTTGGCCATTTTCAAGCAAAAAGATTGGAAGGATTCCGAAAGAGAGAGAGGAGGAATAGAGGAATAGATGGGTGAGAAAAAAAACCCATATGGAAGCGAAGTAAGGAGAGGGAGGACACGAAGCATTCGCCAAGAACCTTCAAAAATTCTTCGAAAAGGGTCGCATCACAAAAGAAAAAGAAACACCCCTAATTTCAAAAAGCTACTGTAATGGATAAGAGAAAGAAGGAATAGAAGACTCTGACAGCAATTGAGAAAGTTAAAGATAAGCATTTCTTCTATTTATATCCAGGAGAAGATAACATACAGATATCAAATCATATCTTCCCCAACAAGTCGAAGAACGTGGCACATGTGCCATTCCTCTATTCGGCAAATCATTACCATCTATTATGCAAATCGACGTCACAATTCAAAAGCAGATGGTGAGGTGACGGCCATTTAATTCCATCATGATGACTCAAGTTGTGCCGTCTCAAGACTGTCCCGAAAAGTTGTGTACGTCCCATCAGTCATAGAGCCCTTTTCACATCATCGATCTTAGGATGATAGGTGTACTTCCTTCCTCTGATTGAAGTCGGACTCGAGAACAGGGGATATATATTGAAAAAAATTTCATACAGATTGAATTTATGAAAAGGTCCAGAGCCCAAAATGACTGAAGCTTTAACTCGCCAACTCAAGGTCGGCCACTACTTTCTCCACCGATCTAAGGTCTCTTGTTGTCTTCTTCCGCAATCATCCGACTGGAGCTCTATTCATCGACGGTAGGTTAGTGACCCCTACACATCATTATCGATCACTTAGGCATCATTGAACCCATCCTGACTACGGCACAAGGCGATCGACCCCTAGTTGTCGCGGATCAATTCTCGCCTCTACAGTACTCAGATTGATAATTTTATTCAAAATACGGTACCCACTGGGCAACAATTATCGTTGGACTGATAAGACAACTGCAAGCACCACATCTTAAAAGTATCGAGTGACAATCTCGTACCCAACGAATCACATCCTGATTATATGGGATCATGCCAACTAACTTGTTAACTGAAGCTCCAACTCTCCACCATAAAGAAGATAAAAAGAGAACCCCTAAAAAAGGTATGTAAGAACTCTATCTCTCACACTTCTCCTTCTATTGAATGAGATTTTGGCTTGAGCGTCGGAGGATCCTCACCAGAGCCACCTCTGCTTTGGACTTTTTTGCAGTTCGCATGCCCAGGAGGCCCATCTTATCATCAACTCCAGTGCCCCGATCTCGACAATTTCTCGCACCAACAATCATAATAAAGCATAGGAAACTTGAAAAAAGAAAATAAAAGTAACACCTAATAATTTGCATCCAAGAGTAAAATACTAAATCTAAGTGGAAGCCCCAAATGTAGATATTTTGAATGGTTCACTTTGTTTGTTTGACATTGATTATGATATCATCAAATAAATATACTATTATTTTCAATATAATAGTTTGATGCACTTCATCAATATGATATCATTGGAGTCACTAGGTCATCATGAGGATATTTTACTTCTTAAAAGTTAGCATTGGAAAAAGTAATTTCTTCATCCTTAATCTTCCGCTTCTACTTTTCCTCATCGGCTCGGCTTGGATTCATTGAGTCCAGCCCCGTAGCATTTCGATCCACTACTACATCTTCTGAAATCTTTTCTCCACCTCGACATCTCGAGCAGTATAGGACTCTCAATGCCAAGGAGCAAGTTTGTCCGGATTGGAGCCCTTTACCGAATGGAGTCCTTCCCCAACCGTGGAGTCGCTGAGCATTTATGTTGTCCTCAACTGAGATTTATAAGTTGACTGTGTCGATTGTACCCTTGTCTTAAACTATGAGAAAATGAATGCTGCATCACCTATTTAGTTTGATATCAACAAGTAGTATTTAAAACAGATTGAGGTGCGGCAACCTGCCACATTTCTTACACTATGACAGTCAGGACCTGCACCATCGAGGCCCTCCTCACCCTTGAACATGTCCACGCCCTTGGTTTCATCTCCTACAACTCAAGCCTTAGAATAGAACATCATTCTCCATGGGCACAGCCACATCACACTCTCTGTCTTCCACCTTTACTTCTAGCCCAACTTCAATCTCACCCTTTTCCACCATCGTGAGCAGAAGTAGCCCAACTCTCAACCCCATCGCAATCTCACTTCGGTGGCATCCAAACTTTAGATGATGATGATTTAAGGGATGATTAGTATTTCTCTTTCTTTGCTATGCCTAAGGCAAAAGACGACACTTGAAGGTAGGAGTGCCAGTTCTATCAAAGTTATCATTCAGATTCAAACAAACTGAAAGCTATCATTGCTCTCTGTTGGAGCATGCCGATGCAATTACCCTTGCACATGGGGTGATCGGACAGCCCGACAATAATTTTTTGATTCAAATTAGTGATACACACTTTAAACTTTTAGTGATTCACCCTTATAGCTAAAAAAATCTAAATTTTTTATTAGTTTCCAAAAATTACAAACTGATTGTGATATACCTCGAAATCGATGGAGTAAATTTTCATTACAATAGTGATACCGCGTCACCGTTGTAACAAACCAATCCACAGTCGGAAGTGGGTGAAATACAAGGGGGTAGTGTGGGGTATTATCCATGGGAACTGATGAAATACACAGCAACCGATAAAATATAAAAGTTTTCATTAATTTGTTGTAGATTTGACATGGTATCACTATTGCAACGAATATCTTTTTCATTTTGAGGACATGGATAAATTCAAATTTTCTACCACTCGATGATAACTAGACCATAATGGCAAAATAGCCTTTCTAACCGTGAATCCGTGTCTCACTAAATTATAATAAATTTGTGGATATACGAGCGGTTATCCCCAACCTCCTTTGTATGTTCCCATTGCAACAGGCTCTAGCCCTCATCTATATATACTCTTCATTAAGATCCTCTAGGTAATCTTTCCAAGTTTTCTAAAGTCTAAGTCCTTCCAAGTATTGTAAGTCCTTAGAAACTCTCTGAAGTCCAACCGAATCTCTAGAGAAAACTCTGGGCCATCAAGTTCCTAACCCATATGTTTGGAGATCCGTATCAGTGGAGATCCGCTCGAGAGTCTGTCATAGTTTTAGGGTAAGAAATGTCCTGGGGTACTAAACATCTCCTAAACTTACAGAGCTCTTCTCTTTCTCTCTCACATAAACTTAGAATTTTCACTCACTGCCACTATCTGTTTTATCACCATTTCTTATTCTACTATCTCTTTCAAAATCCCTCCATTCCATCGAGGTAGATTAACTTAGGCATTGATGGATCTCCTATCGGGAAACCCCTAGCAATAGAATTTTCTCTACTTATGGTGCTTCAAGATGCTTATAGAGGTTGGAATGAGGATTTGGCTCTCTTCGACTCCCCAAAAATCTTTGACCAGCTTTTAAAGTTCTTGAGTCATCATCCACTACCTCTTGACATCAGCTCCAGCTCACCAACCTGAGCCAGATCAACCATTAGTAGTAATAGATTGCAATATGCCCCAGCCCAGCCACCACCAGAGCTCTCTGCCATTAATGACAAATATGAAATTACTAATTTATCCTCTTGTTTTAAAATTAAATTTAAGAAAAAGAAGTTGTAATGCATGTTTTTGATTCTAAAACATCAAAAAGCATAAGAAACAAAATTTATTTATTTGGTTTGGGCATATTACATCTCTTCCAACGAAAACTAGCGATCAAAGGCTAACTTTTATATAAGAAGGTATAGACGTAGAATATCAGCAGCATAATGTCTTCTATAAGAGATCATAGGTTGGTATCGATGAGATGAGTTTAAAGTGCTACATAATTATTGAAGGTTGATTGCCTTACGATGATTGTGTGCTGGTTCATCTAGAAGAAGCAGAACTAAAGAAAGTCCTTATGAGAAGCATCCTCACCAATGGTGGTTATGCAAGAAGTATCATATTATCTAAGGGGCATGGTGCACTATAGTACTTAGGACTATTGCCAATGCTAATAAGCATCGTTCTCGAAGCTAAAAAGGGTCACAAAATTTAATCCCAACACCTTCAAAAGCATAAAAAATGTAGTGGTAAGTGAAACATGAAAAATTAACTTTCCTATTCTTGAGAAAAGCATCGGCGACTGCCGAAACTTTTTTTAGAAGTGTCGGGAACATCCGATGCATGTTTGCATCACTAATCATGGGGAAGCCGATGCTTTTTAAAAGCATCAATATATTTTAATGAGTTATCGATATTTTGAAGTATTGAAAAGATTACGGGCTGCAGCGATACTTACTGATGCTCATGTGTATCGGTAATACATACAATATTGATACTATAAAGCATCGATATTATAAAGTATACATAATGCCAATGCTTTAAAGCATCGACAATATTTTTTTTTTAAAAAAAATTCAAAATAATTTATTAAATTATACAAAATACATAAATCTATCCAAAATTATATTGTCCAAAATACATAAATTTGTACAAAAAAAAAATCAAACACCAACATCAAGTCACAATAAAAATTCTATATAACATAATAAAATTATGAATACATTGTCCATCATGTTTATTAGTTACAACCCATAATTGAAAAGAAGAAACCAAAAGAAATGTACATCTATGAAACTAAAAAAAATATAGCAACATTGGGCTATCAATGACCTATAGAAGCATAATCATCGTCAACTTTATGACTACTAAAATTATCGAAAGTCTACAATAAAGATATGAAAACATTAGAACTTGATAATAAAAAAATCATAATGTAAATTAAATGATTAAATGTATACAAAAATAAAAATATAGTTAGATATGTACCCTAAAAGAGTCCATAAATGTCTGTAACACAAATGTCAACTGCTCAATCTGAGTCCTCATGAAAGATATCACTATGGCATAGTTCTGTCTAATCACCTCATTTGCACCTCCATCCGTGCCTCTATCTGTGCCTCGAGCATACGAATATTTATATTGTTAGAACTCTCTAATATCTTGAGTGTATCGTGTACTTCAGATAACTAAGTGGGGATGACTCTAACTCCATAATCCCTCATCTGACCATAATGGTTCGATTCCAGCAACTCTATCATCACCTAAGTCTTGACATGATTGATTTTCGTAGATATTGAGGACTCACTGATATGCTCTACAACAAGAGATGAAGCTCTTTTCGATATTCAAAAAATATATATATTAATTTTAGAATCAGACTAGAATCAGATCGATCATATTTGGATTCAAATCCGATCAGATTAAAACTCTATAATAAAAATTCTACATCAATAATTCAAACTGTTGAATGGGATCTATTATCTCATAACTACTTACATATAAAAAATTATATAATTTGAAGACCCCTAGTCTATGCATCAAGTAGTCAAAAATTAGATAGCCTAAATAAAATTAAATTAGATATATTTTTTGATCACTTGATGTATAGACTAAGAATCTTCAAATTATATAATTTTTGGTATGCAAGTAGTTTTGAAATAGTAGATCACATCTAACGGCTTGGATTATTTATATAAGATCTGTATTATCTAGTTTTGATCTAACCAGATCTAAGCCCAAATTTAGCGGACCTTACCCAAGTCTGCCCCTTAATTTTATACTTAAAAATAAAACTACAAATCATTGCATTAAATAATTATCAATATATACAAATATATCTCTCAACTCCTTACTAACAAAATGACCATCTCGATGGACATAAGTCATCCTTTAGAACTCCACCTGACTGGGCTTCCTCCCATGCTCATCTATCTACAGAAAAAATAAAAGAATAAAATAAATGAACCATGATAATGAAAAATCTAAGAGGAAAGGTCTTTTCCATATGGCAAAGTATAACTACAATATCCAACTCTAATTGATCAAGCTCTCATGCATGAATCAAAAATTTTGGAACATGACGACTTAAAAAATGATGATAATTGAGCAACAATGGCAATAACTTGTTTTGACATTGATGATCTTAAAGCTAGTGGTAAAAGATTTTACATCAAAATATAACCATCATGACTTTTAAGATTTAAAAGTTTTCACTCTTTAAAATTTATGCATCTTAAAATATTTGATGCATATCTATCAGGAACCTTAATATTCTTTAGAAACATTAAAAAAAAATTTTCTCTCAAATGGATATTATGTAACATGCAAAAGGTATATAAACTTTACCATTAACGAGCTCTATAGGATGAAGTTTCTATCTTATACCTATCTCTTTCAAATCTAAACATATCTTTAAGTTATCTTTACTCTTTTCATCAAGATTTAATAATATTTCAGTCAAATTATCACAAATATTCTTCTCTATATGCATCACATCAAGATTATACCTAAGAAGATTATACTCCCAATGAGGTAAATAAAAAATACTTTTTTGTTCCACAATTGCTTAACAACTTTATGTAGATACTTTTAATATGTCACTATCATTTCTACTTTTGTCTATATGATCATCACCATCATAGAAGTTATCAGCATCCTCAAAAACTCTTGCATCAAGATTGCGAGTCGTGACATCCTCTATTAACCCTTCATTTATTGAGCTTTCAACATCTTTTCTTTCTATTTTCTTAGAATACTTGGAAACCTTATCATATCTATAATTGTGCCATGCATTTATTTAAGAACTTCAATTCTTGATGATGGTATAGAGGCAGATCATAATTCTATAGTACCATCAAATATATCTTATTGAAATTAAAATGAATGATCGGCTTCTAACGATCAATGATGGCCCATATAGTAGAACATCCATCCATATTTTAACCAATATAAATGGATAGAATTTCCACAAGAGGAACATGCAATATGCCCCTTTGTGGTCTATTCGAATAAATTGACATATATAGGAAAATCATTGATAATCTAAATAAGAGCTACCCTCAGTTTGAATGTCTTACCACTGCAAGTATCAAATGTATCGATATCCTTCCATAGTAATTTCAATTCTTCTATTAAAGATTGCAAAAAGATATCAGTATCATTGTCTGAATCTTTATTGCCTAGAATACCTATTGATAAAATAAGTAAAATTATTTGAGATATATCCATGATGGCAAATTATATAGAATCAAAAAAACCAGTCAAGTGCTATAAGTAGAACTCAATATCTAAAATGGATTGAAGTCATCAGTAACTAAACCTAATAATCTAATACTGTGAATATTTGAGATAAAATTAGGATCCCTATTATCAAATTTTTTTCATTCTAAACTATCAATAGGGTGTCTTAATATTCCATCTTTGGTACGATCTTCATTATGTCATCTCATCGATGAAGCTATCTTCGATGATGCATAGATCCTTTTCAATCTAAATATTTAAAAAAAATAACATAAAATTTTAGCTGATTTTTTTAATTCCGAATGACATCCATTTCATTCAATACATCATTCTTATCTTTTTCATGCGATGCCCATCCTAAAGATCCACAAACATTGTATGATTCTTGATTAGTATTTTTATCCAGATATAATATACAGTCATTTGGATAATTATGAATCTTCTCGTATCCAAGTTCTAAATACTTTACTAGCTTTTTGGTTTCATAAGAAAAAGTTGGCAAAGTAATGCTCTTAGAAAATGCATCCTTTAATAATTAAAGTAGCATAATAAAATTTTTATCAGGCCATCCGTTCAAATATTTCAAATGAAATAGATGCACAAAAAAAATTTCAAAAAATCTTTACAACCTAGATATAGTTCTTGATCATAATCTTTCAACAAATTATGATACCACTATTTTATCTTATCACTAGATGAATGCTGAGGTCTCTCAACATGCATAGGATCAGTAAATATAAATCTCTCAAGTATCATAGTTATTTCTTGTCCTTTATTGAAATCTTCTAAATTTTTAATACCAAATTCCAGAGTATCTCTAAATAAATCTCTCATATCATTTTCTCTTATAGGATTTCTTTGTAGGTTACTGGTTTTAATATCAGGTGTATGTTCTATATGTAAAGGTTGATTATATAGAAATGACAATATGGATTCTCTATGAAATATCCATTCAGCATATCCTTTTACAAAATCATTCCACACCAAATATTTTTCAATAGTTTATGGATCAAGAGAAGAATTATTTACATATTTTCAGCATGGATAAAAAAAATTTTCTATTCATTGATCCTTCTCAACAGCAAATGTAATAAAATTTTGGACTCCTTCAAAATAATCTTTATCAGACCTTGGCTTGTTTATCTAACTTTTGTAATAAGAACAATAATCAAATAATAATTCATCTAAAAAAATTATATAAGTAAAATATTAGCTGAGTTTTTTCTATAAAAAATAAAAAATTCAAACTTACATAAAATTCCAAAAGCTAAAGGTTCAATTTCAAATTTTTTGGTAAATGGCATTGAGCAAGATAGTGAATTTAACGCCTGTAATTTTCAATCAAACTAAAATATATAAGAAAGATCCTAAGATCCATAATGCTTTGGCTCATAGCACTGCATCAATATATTTGAAGAGTTCCAACATGTAGGTCCATAAGCCAGCAGTAACTAATATCTTGTGCAACTGAGCATATGTAACGCCCATTCAATCACCATCAACACTCTTACTAAAAAAAAGGTCACCTATCAGACCCCCATGATGGTGTTTGAGGGAACAAAGTTTTTTGGAGCAATAGAGGCAACCTTATTAGCTCGTAATGATAAAGTCCTCAAGGACATCTCTCTCTATGCTACGAGGTCACGTTGATGCACAATAGTCTATGAAATTTTATTTTAGACATGAGTTTTCCATAAAATCTGAAGTAAGTTGAAATTTCAACACAAAATTGATAACAACTGTGAAGTTGAACCTGGAGATATGGCACTTGGGCTTTACTAGCATGCAGAAATCTAAAATAAGCAAACAAAAGGATTTGAAGGGCTCTTGAATGATTGATCTCCAGTAGTCAGATAAATTCAGGTTATCCACTGCCTCTCCAAGAAGAGAAACCAAACATAACGGAACTCGATGCGTCAACTCTTTTAAAAGGATTTAACCCACACAAATACTGGATATTAGCTTAACGGACTAAGATATAAACCACAAAGCCTCATCCCCTCAATTTTTGGGGTTGGCTACATGGATTCACCTTCCCCTATCAAGAGCCAATCCTCTTGCAACAAAAAAATGTCATCAAATCACATCTCGCTGCATCCATCCAAGTCTTCACTGATCTCAACCAAGCATTAATTTGCAACCATTCGATCTTTATAAAAGACATGATGCCCTCCCTTGCCACTGCATTCTGACCTATACTGAGAACTTTAAACCATCTCAAACAGTTTTCCCCCATTCCTGACCATCATCTGATTTGTGAATTCTGTAATACTATACGTTCGAGCTTCACCACACATCCACCTCAACATCCTCATCTCTCTCACGGTCCTCAACCCCCCGCAGTTCCACTTTGCACATGCAATATCTAAAAGACCTTGATGAAAAAATTATAAAAATTATAACATTAACAACCATAAGAGTACCTTGACACTACATAAGAAAAACCATATCTTGATAACCATAATTATCACAAAACCATATTTTTTTTTATAGATTACAAACATCATCCTGATGTAAATGATCAAAACAAAAACAGGAGGGGGGTATACTTCATAGCATAATACATGAAAAATGAATAAAATTATTCTATGTATCACTATAAGAAAAGAGAGTTTTTACGACGAATTTATTGACGATGAAAATATTTTCGTCGCCAATAAGATTATTTACGATGCAAAATTAAATTCATCGCTAATAATGAAATATTTACGATGAAAATTAGTTTTCATCAAAAATAGCTTCATATTTAGGATGAAAAAAAAA
This sequence comes from Elaeis guineensis, assembly GCF_000442705.2. Classification (NCBI taxonomy): domain Eukaryota; kingdom Viridiplantae; phylum Streptophyta; class Magnoliopsida; order Arecales; family Arecaceae; genus Elaeis; species Elaeis guineensis. The sequence goes on from NC_025999.2 coordinate 83,701,204, forward strand.
TTTCATCGTAAATACCTATTATTTACGACGAAATTAATCATCTTAAATAATAAAATATTAATTTAAATTTTAAATTTTTAAATATTCATGATGAAAATAGTTTTATCATAAATAATATAAATATTTATGATAAAAACTCATTTTTCATCGCAAATACTGGTTATTTACGATAAAAAATTTTCATCACTAATATTTAAAAAAAATAAAAAAATTTAAAAATTTAAAAATTAAAGATTATTTATGATGAAAATATTAAGTCATAAATAATAGAGTATTGATGATAAAAATTAAATTTTCATCATAAATACCTCATTATTTACAATGAAAGTTTGATATCGCTAAAATATGAAAAAAATAAAAAAAATTTAAAAATTTAAAAATTATAGATTATTTATGATGAAAATATTATATCGCAAATATGAGAGTGTTGGCGATGAAAAGTCATTTTTCATCGTCAATATTCGAGTATTTATGATGAAAAATTTTCATCGTTAATATTTGAAAAAAATAAAAAATTTTAAAATTTTAAAAATTATAGATTATTTATAATGAAAATATTACATCATAAATAATGGAGTATTGATGATGAAAATTAAATTTTTATCATAAATACCTATTATTTACGATAAAAAAAATTTATTGCTGATATATAAAAAAATAAAAAATTTAAAAGTTACAGATTATTTACGATGAAAAAATTACATCACAAATACTTGAGTATTGATGACGAAAACTCATTTTCCATCATCAATACTCGAGTGTTTACAATGAAAAATTTTCGTCACTAATATTTGAAAAAATATAAAAAATTTTAAAAATTTAAAAATTATAGATTATTTACGATAAAAATATTACATCATAAATAATGGAGTATTGATGATGAAAACTAAATTTTCATCGAAAATACCATATTATTTACGATAAAATTTTTTTATCACTAATACATGAAAAAAATAAAAAATTTAAAAATTATAAATTATTTATGATAAAAATATTACATCATAAATACTAGAGTATTTACGATGAAAAGCTACTTTCTGTCGTAAATAATATACTATTTACGATGAAAAATTTTTGTCACTAATATTTGAAAAAAATAAAAAATTTTAAAAATTCATAAATTATAGATTATTTACAATGAAAATATTACATCGTAAATAGTAGATTATTTACGACAGAAAGTGACTTTTCATCGTAAATACTTAATTATTTATGATAAAAATTTTTCATCGCTAATACATGAAAAAAATTAAAAAATTTAAAAATTATAGATTATTAGCAACGAAAATATTACGTCGCAAATACTTAAGTATTGATGATGAAAAGCTAGTTTCCATCGTCAATACTCTACTATCTATGATGAAAAATTTTCATCGCTAATATTTAAAAAAAATAAAATTTTTTTAAAAATATAAAATTATATATTATTTATGATGAAAATATTGCATCATAAATAACTTAATGTTTGTGATGAAAACATATGTTCTATTGTAAATAATTTATTATTTATAATAAAAAAATTAAAAATTGATCATTATTTGTGACAATACTTTTCGCCTCTAAGTTTCTCTGAATCTGTCTCATTACTCAATTTTGCATAGGTTGTTGGTTCTATGGACTGATCAAAAGTCACAAAGTACAAAAGACTTATATCTGCCCAAGAACATAAAAAGAAAATGATACTGAATCTTTATACGTTAAAACATGATCTATAAAAAAGTTATTCACATGGTACTTGATCTTTCTATGTTAAAATATGATACTGGATCTTAATTATTTATGATAAAAAATTTTCATCACTAATATTTGAAAAAAATAAAAAATTTAAAAATTATTGATTATTTGCTATGAAAACTAAATTTTCATCACTATATTTTTAAAAATATAAAAAATATAAAAATTATAGATTTTTTATGATGAAATGCTTGAAACATTGTAAATACTTCATTATTTACAATGAAATAATTTCATCGCTAATAATTAAAAAATTATAATTTTAAAAAAATGACTTCTAATACTGAAAAAGAATCATTCTCCCAGTATCCAGATTTTATTGGATGATGCAACAAAATTCTTCACCCACAGTTGAATTAACCATCTGTAAGATCCAGGAGCAAACTGCTTCAGAAAATTAAATACAAAAAATTTGATTCAGAAAAAATATCAACTTCCAACTGTATAAAGAATAAAGCTTTATCAACTATTCGATAGACTAAATTGTATCATATACTTCTAAATTGCATGCAGAAGGCCTTTGCTGGATCTTTCAATATTATTTTTCAAGAGTACATTCACAATCTTAATTAGTATGCGATGATTGTTTGTCACAGATACTCTCTAACTAGCTGTACTCTTATTATTCCTATCCAGTTCAAGATTTATCCTAAGATTGACATACTCTTGAGCAGGTATTATCCTTTCTACTATGCTCCTTTTACGTTAGATCTTAAGGATCTTAGCTGCTCGCAGATTAAATTTAAGTTCAGGTGTCCATTCAAATCTTTTGATTAACTCATGGTAGTGTTGCCATCAAAAAATAAATCTAATTAGTTAATTTTTTTAATTATAAATTATGTTTAATTATTTGTTAACATCTGCAATGTATCAGCAGAAAAATAATTCTCATCCGATGGTACATGATTACATAATTTTTTGACATACGTAATTTTTTTATGTACGTAATTTTTTTGAAAGAAAAATCAAAAATTAATTATTTATATAAATTTTTTTATTAATATTTTATTTTTCATTATGAATATTTTTTTAATATCATTTTTTATTGTTAAATTTTTTAGATAGAAAATTTTCTTAATGAGAAAAATATAAAATTAAATTTTTATGAAATTGTTATTGGAGATTTTTTTTTTGCAAAAATTATTTTCGATGAAAACTATATTTACGTTGCTAATAAGATTATTAATGGCTAAAATTTAGTTTTCATTACAAATAATTTTTTTTATAAAATTTTTTAAGAGAAAAAAAATTTTTAGTGGGGAATTTTTTATTTTTTTGATAGAATTATTGATGATGAAGTTTTAGTTTTCATTGCTAATAACATTATTGACGATGAATATTTTTCATCATAAATAATTTTTTTATTTTTTGGCAAAAATTATTAGCGATGAAAATTATTTTTCATTGCTAATAAGATAATTAATGATGAAATATTTTATTTTTATCGTAAATAATTTTTTAAAAAATGAGGATAATTTTTTTTTGGTGGAAATATTTTATTTATGTCTTAAATAAATTTTTTTGATGAAAATTTTAAAATTTTTTGAAAAATTTTCCATCGCTAATAATGTTATTAGCAACGAAATTTTTTTTTCATCGTAAATAATTTTCTTTTTGTGGTAAAATTTTTTACCAGAGAAATTTTTTTGGTAGGAAGAAAATTTTTTTTATGAAAAAATAGGAGAAATTTTTTTTGGTAGAAATTATTAGCGACAAAAATTATTTTTCCATCGCCAATAAAGTTATTAGCGATGAAAAATTGTGTTTCATCGTAAATATTTTTTTTGTGATAAAATTTTTTTTATCGAAGAATTTTTTTTAAAACTATTAACGATGAAAATTAGCTTCCATCGCTAATACTATTATTAGCAACAAAAAATTGCAGCGCTAATACTCCTACTTTCAATCAATATTAAATCGATGTCTCTTCGCACGAAACCGCATGATACCCTTATTCCCCCCATCCCCTCTCTTCTTTCCCTAATCTCTCTCTCTCTCCTTGAGCTCTCCTCTCTCCATGCTCTCCCCTCCATCTCTTCCTGTTGGTGAGCCCCTCTCCAACGCCACCATTCGTCGTCCGATCGTGTCCGTCGACCACGCCGCTCGTTGTCTGCTGTCCACCGAAGGTAAGGTTTTCAACCTTTTTTTTGTATTGATCAGGCCATCGGGGGGCGGAGCCATTCGCGGGGGGGGGGGGGGGGGTTGCTGTGGGCCACCGGCGGTGCCATGGGGTCGGAGAGGGGTCAATCGACGGGGAGGGGGTGGGATCCAAACGGGGGCGGGATGGGGCCGGAAGGGGGGATGGGGCTGGAAAGGGGGCGGCCGGCGGCGATGGAGATGGGGCCGAGGAGGGGGTCGGCCGATGGGGAGGTTGTTGGCTGATGGAGAGGGGGTCAGAGGCGTAGGCACGCAAGATGGGGCCGGGGGGGATGGGGTCGGGGAGGGCGCTACCGACGGCGATGGAGATGGGGCCGATGAGGCTGTCGCCGATGGAGACGGGGCCAGGGAGCGGGCGGCCGGGGGAGACGGGGCCAGGGAGGGGACGGCAGCGGGGAAGGGTTTGCACGGTGGGGAGGGAGGAAGGAAAGAGAGAAAGGAGGGGGAAAAAAGAAAAAAAGAAAAGAAAGAAAAAAAAGAAAGAAAAAAGAAAAAAAAAGAGAAAAAAGTAAAAAAATAAAATATTAATTAAATATTTTATTATTTAATTAATAAAAATAAAATTTGAATCATGATCCGAATTGGATCGAGGTCGAGATTCGAGTCGAGACCTCAATTCGGATTGAGATCCAGATCGGGATCTGATCCGGGCAGCGCAAGGCCGTGACAATGCCAGCACCGTAGGAGCAGGGGCTGTGGGAGGCCAAGTCCATGCGACGTAGAGTGTGTGACAGCACCAGTGCCGGCACCGTGGGAGCGGGGTTCACGGGGGTCGAGTCCGAGCGGTACGGGGTGTGTGACGGCTTCGGCATCGTTGGAGTAGGGGCCATCGGAGGCCGAGTCTTCGGGGAAAAAATTATTTAGGAAAAAATATTTTTAGAAAAAAAATATTTTTAAAAAATAAAAGATTATAAAATAAAATTTAGGTAAAAAATATTTTAGAAAAAAATAAAAAACCATTGAGTCTTTGAGATTAGATTTCGTATTATTATTTTGCATTAATATTATTTTGCATACTCAACTGCTTATAGTTTATTTTTTATTTATTGTATAAATTTATTTTATATTTATTGCATGCTCAACTATTTGCAGTTTTTATTATTATTATTTAATATTATATTCATTTATATATCAAAAATTACAGATATGGCATCAGGAGACAGACGGCGACGTTCATGTTCGCTGTCTACCTCGGAGGCTAAGACACCTTCATCGATTTCTATTGTCGTACCAGTTCCGTCATCAGAAGGTCTTGCACTGACAGGTCCTAGTGAGATGGGTTTGAGTGAGGCAGATTTGAGTGGTATTATTATTCTTTTTATATAATAAAATTTAATTTTTTTATTTGGATAGTTATCATATTAATGATTTATTTATTATTGTTTCAGGTCGGTCTCCACCGGTAGTGAGATGAGGGCGAGGTCCATCGAAGAACCAAATTTTTTTTTGGTTTAATTATTGAATCATTTATTCTTAAATTAAATTTATTATCTACTAATTTGACTGATAACTGTACAGACCGTACCACATTGTGGAGGTTCGAGATCGTTCGCTCATCACATAGAGCAGATGGTAAGAAATTTTTAATTAGTATATAATTCTCTAGCTATTTAAAATTTTTTTAATTAATTATTCTCAAATTACAAAGAGATACTGAGAGTGACGAGCTTCCTGATAGGATCGATATCTACCAGTGGATCCACCAGTGACGGTCAGGAGAGTGGACGACGGAGAGCCAGGAGCTCTTTGCAAGTTTTTTCAATTATTTTTTCATTCATAGTCTGATTTTTATTACAAAATTAAAATAGCTATAACTTTAATTTTCAGGACCGTATGACAGACATGAGATCCTAGCCTATCTCTGAGGGCTCGATCGCACCCACAGATGATGAGATCTGTGATCAAGTGCTTGGTACGAGATCCTGTTATGTTAAAAATCTAGGGTATGAGATCACTGCTCCCTCATCCTCATGCTCATCTAGGGCTAACATCCATACTGCCAAGCTCATAAGTTGGCAGCACGCATCGACGAGCATCAACGGCTTCAAATCCAAATGATGGAGCAGATGGCGCAGATGAAGCGAACGATAAAGCTAATGAGGCAGCAGTAGGCTGGTCTGAATTCTTCTGAGCGGTTCTCTTCTCCAGCTCATTCTTCTTCTGCATATGCCGACACTTGACGGCCTTTTTATGTAGTTTTTTATTTTTATTTCAAATCTCTTGTAATTTTAATTTAATATAATAAAATTTATTTATGAATTTATTATATAAATTTTTTATTTTTAATTTATAAAAAATATTATAAATATAAATTAAAAATATATATTAATAAATTATTTTTTTAAAAAAATATTTACAAATTATTAGCGATGAAATTATTTTCAATGAAATATTAGCCGTCAAAAATATTTTACTATGATGAAAAATTGATCGTAAATAAATTTTTTAATAAATTTAAAAATATTAAAATTTTATATTAAATTAATAATGGGGAAAATATTTTCATCGCTAATAAGGACATTTACGATGAAAAATTTTCGTCACTAATATTTTTATAAATTTAATTTTTATAAATATTTTTAATTAAATTAATAGTGATAAAAAAATTTTATCGTAAATGTGCTTATGAGCGACGAAAATATTTTCGTCACTAAAAATTTTTAAAAATTTAATTTTTGTAAAAAATTTTAATTAAATTAATAGCGACGAAAATATTTTCATCGCTATTAATCTATTATTTATTAGCAACGTTAAATTTTATCATAAATATTTTTTTTATGACTAAAATTTTTTATCGTAAATAGTTTTCAAAAAAATAAATTTTTTTAACGACGAAAATTTTTCATCGTAAATAAATGATTATTTACAATGAAATTTTTTTTTCCATCATAAAATATTATCAACGACACGATTATTGACGATGAAATATTAACGATGAAAATTTTACCGTTAATAACTATTAACGACGAAAATAGATTATTATTTTTTATCGTTAATAACCTGTTTTGTTGTAGTGTACGGTGGGAAAAAAAATGATGACAAAAATAAAACCAACGAACTCACCCATTGATATAGGACCAATTGCTCCCCAATAGTATAAAGTTGTCAAATTATATCTAAATAGGGCCCGTGTGAATCAATGAGGAATTGAAAGGAAAAAAGCACCACAGAATTCAGTATAAAATCCAGTAGAAAGAACGGCATTCGAAAAAGTAAGAACGGATAGGCTTCGGCTTCCACCATCTCTAACTCTCCGCCCACGGTGTCAAAGAATTAGAATACAAGAAAGTATAGATTCCATGGCTTACCCATGGAATAAACCATACAAGAGAACTAGCAATCGGGATCCATGGAAGCAGAATAAGTTTTACGTAAAATTGATTTCTCAATGAACAATTTTTACCAAAAGAACAATTTCTACCTAAAAAAGAAGTAAAAAAACAATGCAATACCTCATCAAATTAAAAAATAAAATAAAAATTATATATTAGATTAGCTAGATTAGGACCGACAAAATATGACCCAACCTACCAATCCGATCCGTATTCAACCTGTCATAAATATATTTGGATTTAAGCTAAACGAGTTTGGATTATAAATAGGTCAATCCATATAATTCGTTTAATATTTGGATCGAATTTGGATTTCAGATATCTGATCCATTTAACCCATTTAATACTTAAGTCGAATTGAGTCAGATAATCTGTTTAATCCATTTAACCTATTTAAATTGTTTAAGATCTGTTTAATCTGTTTAAAACTCACTTAACCTATTTCTAATTCATTTAACCTGACCTATTTAACCTATTTAATCCCTTTAACTTATTTAACATAATTTGACCTATTTAATAAATATATTAAGCAGATCGAGTCGGATTATCTATTCAATAAATAGGTTGGGTTTAAATTTAAATTTTTAATCTATTTAATAAATAAATCAGATTTGGATTAATGATTTTCTGATCCGACCTGTATTTGATTCAATCTGTATTTGATCTGATCCGATCCAATTGTCATCCCTAGACTAAATCTCAGATGTCAATCTCAATCAAACATCCAAAAATGAATAGTGCAATATCTTGAGGAGAAGGAGTGAAGTGGAAGTGTAGAGAGGTCAGAGGAGGAAAACTATCGGCAATAAGAGATCGGAGGAAGGAGATCATCAGAAATGAGATAGAGAGATCGAATCAGAAAAGAGAGAGATTTGGCTTGGAAAAGAGAAGAGGAATCGATGAGGGGAGAATGAGAACTAGGACACCAGATTTTGAGGATGGATCAGGAAGAGGGGGTTGGAAAAAATAAGCGACTTCCGATGATGCTTTTCTACGTCAAAATTTAAATCTTTTTTGATGCTTATAAGTATCGGTAATTCTTGATATATTTTAAAAATATTAAGAATATTTTGCACTATTCAATTTTTTTTGATATTTTTTATATGCATCAGCTTAAAATTACACCAACATTATTTATTTTTACTGTAGCGGTGGTTGTGCAATAAGTATTGTATTATCTGGGACCTGGATAGCTTTCCATTCCGAAAGGCACCACCAACATTTATTAGGGGCCCTTCAATATTAAACTCATGTGTGGAGCCATATTCTACCACCTCTTCCTCCGATTGTAACTGATTGGATTGATTTATCTCCCCTCCTTTTGTGTGTAGCCGTCCACACTTTTGATGAGATCTCTTTTTTTTTTTTTTTTTTTTTTTTTTTTTTTTTTACAAGCAGGTGCTCATACTGACGTAGCATGTGTGCATTTCAAAAGATCCAAAAACAAGATATTCTACGATGCATATGGATAAATCTAATCCTGACGTCAAACTCAATCACCGATGTGCTCAATCATATAGGAGATGATACAGTTAGCAGTGCTGTTCATCTCTCGAAAGATATGCTGAACAGAGACCACAGTGAAGTCACAAAGACAGATCCGAGTATTTTAAAAGAGCAGATGGGTCCTCGACTGTGTCATATCATTTCGAATCCAACTTATTATGATAGTAGAGTCTCCCACAATAAAGATTCTCTCCGTCCATAGCTCTTGTCGGACATAAATAATACTAGTCCAGGCGGTGTGAAGCTCAGCATCTAAGATAGAAGGTTCAAAGAGATGTGATCCCTCTATCGTCAGTAATCTAGCATCAGATCCTCGAATGACAAAATTAGTACCATCTCTACCATCTCTAATGCTGTCATCAAAATTTATCTTGATATATCTGAAAGGAGAGGGTCTTCAAGAAAATGAAAATAACTCTTTGGATCGCTGCAAGAGCAATATGGAGGTCTTAAGAACCGGAGATAATAAGGTATGGTCCAGCAGCATCGAAGCAGTCAAACAAAAAATCCACTTTAATATGTGATGAGTAGAAATTATCTCAATATCAAAAATCAAATTATTTTAGAAGGATCAAATGTGACAAGTGATATATATTATTCTATCCCTTCAGTAGATCTCTCAACAGTATTTTGATGGGTTGTGTCCACGAAGCAGCCCAGCCAAGGACCACATCTTCTTTCCCTGTTTTTCCTCTTCTAGGCATGCCTGTGCCCACTGCCTTTTCCTCCTCCTGCCAGTGATTCTAAGCACCATCTCTGCCCTTCACAACACCACATAATACATCCTGGATGGGTGACCTTCCTGTTTTGACCACATCCTCTTTTGTTTTTTACCTTGGGCATGCCTGTGCCCACTGTCTTTTCCTCCTCCTGCCAGTGATTCCAGAGTACCACCTACATCCTTCGTAACGCCGCATATTAAGTCCTAGATGGGTGGCCTTCCTGTTTTTATCAATTATTGAAGGTTGACACCAATAACGTGGCTTGGAGAGTGTCTACTACTTCAATTGATAGTATTAATATCACTGGAGTGGGTTTAAATTTTGCCTGCATGTGGATGGGGTAAACGCCCAACATTTTATTATTTTTCTTCAAAAAAAGCGAGAGCTCACACCAACCCTTCCTCTGAGTCCTCGCTCCATAAATCACCAACAACAGGCCTTGATCCATTCAGCAGTGTTCCCTTCCCTTCCAAGATGCCTCGCGTGCTCATCACTAACGAGTCCCGCGTCCCTCTCCCTGCCGGCCCGTATCCTCCTCCGGGAGACACCGTACCACTCTCCTTCTTTGATACCTTCTGGATCATCCTCTCCCCCGTGCAACGACTCTTCCTCTACCCCGACGCTGCCATCCCCTTCTCCTCCATCGTCGATTCCCTCAGGTCCTCCCTCTCTCGAACCCTTTCCCTCTTCCACCCCTTCGGCGGTAAACTCATCTACCTCCCTGGCTCCGGCGACGCCGTCATCGACTGCTCCGCCGCCACGGCGGACGGCGTCGCCTTCGTCGAGGCGGAGTCGGACCTCGACATCCGCCGCCTCGCCGGCGATGAGGTCCACGATTGCGAGTCCTTCCTCCAGCTCGTGCCGGATCTCCAGGCCGCGGAGCTGCCGGCGCCCGTACTGGTCGTCCAGGTGACGGCGTTTGCCGGCGGAGGGGTCGCGGTGGGGCTCGCCGCCCACCACGTGTTGACGGACGGGAAGGGGTTGTGGCTGTTTTTGGAGGCGTGGGCGGCGACATGCAAGGGGGACAGCGCGCCTCCGGTGCCCGTGCCGTCACATGACCGGGCGGTAATCAGACATGCTGGTGGCCCGGAGATCGCCAGGCAGTTCTTGAGGCAGCTGGCGCCGGCTCTACCCAAAGTAAGATTTTTTCTATAATAATATTTTATAGTATCAAAATTATATTGTATTAATTAGTATTGGTATACCAATATTACCATCTTTAATGCTTCATATTAAATTTTTAATATCCATATTATAATATGATGCCACTACACAAAATTCTAGTAAGATATTTAATATGATATATATACTTATCAATGTAGTAAATTCATACATCAGTATAAAATAATATTATTATTTAATATTAATATAGTATATTTTATTTATATTATGTTAGTTAAATAAAATATTAATAATAATCATGTAAAATATACTGTCAACACTATATTATTGTAATATGTATGATATATAATGTTGTTTTTCAATATTAATATAATATAATATTATCGTACATCAAGACTAAAATTTTTAGCTTATTTTGAAACTTTAGATACTATGAATGTTTTGGATATTATGAATATTCATAATATTATGAATGTTATGAAAGTTGCTTACTTCCATTTCTTTCGTCATATTATGAATGTTATAAATATTATGCATGTGGATGTCCTTTTGCATTCTTCAACTCTCAAAACTCTTCGCATCCCATGGCACCCAATGTGTTCCTTTTCTCCTCTCTTTTTCGGACTAACACTTTTCGTCGCTAAAATTCCCTGCCCTATTAATGATATGCTGGAATTTGACTACGAGGTGGCCCTGCTCGGTTCTTCCATCCAAGACCGCCTGCGTCTCACACGAATAACCTTCGCGCTCGACGGCGCCACCATCCAATCCTTAAAGCAGCGAGCCGTCCATCAGAGCATCGAGCTCAGCCACGAACCCATCCCAACCCCTTCAACGTTCACGGTGATCACCGCCCATGCCTGGCTCTGCTTCTCCCAAGCCAAAGCGGTCGCGGCCGACGAGGTCATCCTCCTCGGCTTCATGGCGGACTGCCGCGCTCGCATCGATCCGCCTCTCGACGAGGGCTACACGGGGAACTGCATCCGCACGTGCTTCGCCAAGGCCACGGGGTCGGAGCTCGCGGGGACCGGCGGGCTCGCGAACGCCTGCGCGGCGATCGGGCGGGCCATCAAAGCGGGCGTGGAGGAGCCGCTGAGGGATTGCGAGGGCTGGGTGGACTGCGTCAGGGGTTTGCCGCCGGGGAGGATAATGCACTCTTCCTCGTCGCCGAGGTTCAAAGTCTACGAGATGGACTTCGGCTGGGGGAGGCCGGAGCGGGTGGAGCTGGTGTCGATGAACCATGATGGGGAACTGGTGCTGGCGGCCGGGAAAGAGCAGGGGACGGTGCAGGCGTCGATGGGGCTCGCAGCGCACCAGATGGAGGTCTTTGCAAAAGGATTTGTGGGTGGTTTGGAGGGTTAGAGGGAGGAGAGTAGTGAGTAGGGAAGGTTTCCGTTTCGCCGATGGATATTTTGGAAAGGTTTCGAGGAAAACGACCGATGATGCACCTGATGTCGTGTAATTTCCTTTTTGAATGTGTGTGCTGTGCCGTTGGGTAATTCCGTTAAAGGGTTGCCCTTCATGCGCACGGAAAATAAAAATAGTGTGGTAGTTATTAAATTTGGAGGAACTTAGCCTCAAGCCCCTTATTTATCACAAAATAAGCATGCTCATTATTTTGAAGGGATTTATTACGTTTTAGCAGAGAACTATTAGCATACTTCAACCACTTTGTAGGAAAATGATAGTTGAACCCGAAGTAGGACAGAAAAGGACTTTTAAGGCAATGAATTAATATAGGCATGATGTCATCAGTCTTGATGCGGTTCTATCCAGCTTGATGTTTTTAGTTTGATTGCAAACTGAGAGTAGAACGGACCAACTTGCCGATTCCTAGCAGGATATTCAGAACATTCAAATTGGCTCTAAATATTAATTTCTTGCTCTCTCTCTATGTTTTTTCCTCTTATATATTTTGATTGTTGTATATGAATGAGCCCGTTTTATGCTGGGATCTATCAACCATGACTGGGATTCTGTCCCAAAGAGAGAACACAATTGATGGATCCCTCGCCAGTGTCTGGAAGTGCATCACTACTGTCGGGCTTCGGATTGGCAAGGGAGGAGACAATGGGGGGTGTGGAAGAAGGAAGGGTAGGCTAACGAACGAAGACGGGCACAAGCCAAGACAGCGGATGTTGGTGGTCGGTTCCGATGAAGTGCAGGTTTTGCTTCTGAGGTTCTGGTGGACCAGAAGCATAATACAAAATGAGAAAAGTCTAATATTATTGGTCTGTTTTTTGGATTTGTTGCGGCTAATCCCCTCGTCATTTGGTCATCGGGAACGAGCACCTACAAAAGAAATCTGCACTGATCGGAGGTGACTCCGACGGGGACCCTCCGACGGTCAAGTCCGAGAGGAGACTAGGCAACAGTAGAAAAGAATCAGGGGAGCTCAGCGAGAGAGAGAGTAGGTCCAAGGGTTTCGAAGGAACCTCCTCCAGCACTGTTGCCTTCCTCATTTTATAGTAGAGCGTGGTATGGCGCCGTCATTAATGGCGTAGACAATGGGAGGAGTTGTCAAATCGTCGGAGGCTGTTAGAGTCGCCGCGGACTGTCAAGTCACCGTGGGCTTGTCACAGTCGCCGCGTACTGTCAAGTCGCCGTGGGCTTGTCACATCGCTGGGGTTAATTTATGTCCTTGGCAGGACAATGTTCCAGGGCAGCAATGCCGCATGCCTTTGTCAGGACGGCGGCCCTCAGTAGTCGTACGGCGTTTGAGGAAGCCGACCGACCATACATCGGTATTCGATTGTGGGATGTCGGGTGAAGACCCAGGGATCCCCCGACGGTCGGTCTGGCACGTTGCAAGAGTCGGAGAAGACACTGTCGTTCGGCCAATCGGGGACGGAATGGGTCTGCCCGACCGACATACATTCGGTCGGACAGTGTCGGCAGTCGTCATTCGGTGCGGTTGGTAGAGTCGGGCGCCGGCGTGAGAGGGACCGGTCGGTATATCCCAACAGTTGTCCCCCCACTCCTGAGTCGGATGGCATGCTGGCCAACATCCTCGTGTGGGACGGCGGCGTCGGACGAAAGGAGTGGATATCCATTGCATTATGCTCCAACTCTGGCGACCGTATCAACGTTCGGTCCGGCACCAGATGTCTTATGGGTGTCAGGCGACTCGTCGGTGTCAGACATCCCATCGATGGCAGGCGTCCCATCGATGTCAGGCATCCCATCGGTGTCAGGCGTCCTATCGGGAATAAAAACCGCCATTTCCGCCGTCTCTTCGGGAATGCGAACCGCCACGGCCTTTCCACCGCGTGGCAGGGGGCCATTGGGCGGAATCATTTCAGGCGGATGGAGGCGACGTAGCCTGATCTGGGGCCGGTGCGTCGAACCGTCGGATCGAGGGAAGGTCCAGATGCTGTCACGTATCACGATCTGAGAGATCCTCGTTGGGCATGCTCTCATCCCGACCGTCAGGGGACACTATATATACAGGGTCACCTGCATCCAGAATTTTACTTTTCAAACCTGTTGTCGAGACCCGGGTTGAGTGGTCCCCCTTTGTCTCAGGTAGTTGTCCCTGCCACCCTTCTTAGAAAATTTTTCAGGGGCCTTCGTCCTCGTCTTCCTGTTTGCTTTCTACTTCCTTGGGATTTTCTATCTCTTTCTTCTTCTTCATTCTTCATCCTCGGTTCTGGCATCATGGCTAGAACCTCACCACGAGGGAGTCGGTCGGGGAACCCGACTGACGATTATCGGTCGACCCCAGAGGTGGAGGTCTCTTCACTTTCGGGGCCGAACGTCGATCGGCTTCGGGAGTAGTACTGCATCCCGGAGCAGTTTTGGCTGTTCGCCCCTAGAGCCGATGGTCGGGTTAACAACCCACCTGCAGGCTAAGTTGCTTTCTACGTCGAGGACCTCCAGACCGGTCTTTACTTTCCGGTTCCGGAGTTTGTCCGGAACGTGCTGGACTACTACGGGCTGTGTCCGACGCAGTTTGCGCCGAACTCGGTCCGACTAGTAGTCAGCTTTGCTTTGCTGTGTCGGCTTTTGCTGACCAATCCTCGTATTTCGCTCTTCCGAGCTTTTTTTGTTCTCCGATCCCACCCTAAAGCCCGAGGGTGGTGGTATTTCAACCCTCGAAAGGGTCTCTCCTTTATCACTGGTCTTCCATCGTCAATTCATGGATGGAAGAACCAGTTCTTCTTCATCTCTTCTCCCGTTCCTTGGGGGTTCCCTTCCCGCTAGGGGGACCCCCGAACCCAACCAAATGAGAACAGTCGGGTGGAGGCCGGGGATCGAGAAGACTTCCACCGTCTGAAGGACATCTCGATGCCGAAGCAGAAGGAGCTTGTCACCGAGCAAGCCCTGTACGACGTCGGTCTGAGCTCGGTTCCTCACCTAGGTCTGTTTTTCTTCTCTTTTCTCCTTTTTTCTTTTCTTTATTTTTTGGTGCTAATTCGCTGTTGAAATTACAGACATGCCGCCGAGGGTGAGGTTGACGGAAGCTGACGTTCGGCGACACGCAGCTCGGAAGAGGTCGGTGCCTGGAGCCGAACCATCACGGCCTCCCAAGAGGCCTCAAGTAGCACCGTCGAGCGAGCCAGCGGTAGCGGGAGCGGAGTCGGATCGGGAGCCGATCGTCACACTGTCGGTGCCGACAGTGCCCATTGAAACCCCATCCGAGGAACGATCGATCGAGGGAGCAGCCCCATCCGAGGGATGGATGGCCGAGGAATCGATCGAGGATGTGCCGGCCACTCAGCCGGCGGAAGAGGTTCGGGTAGAGGCGCACGAGCCCGAACAACCTGCGTCGGTAGCTGCCGCGCCTTCGGGAGGGACTCAGTCGGGCTCGAGCATGCCCTCCCTTTCTGACGTCAGGGCCTGGATGTCCGCACGAGGGAAGGCCCCGATGGCACCTAGCGACGACAGGAGGTCGGTCGACCGTGGAGCGTCGACCGACTCCCCGCTTCCCGAAGGAGCGTCGACACTGGCCAACCATGACTTGGCCAGGAGGCTATGCCAGGCAGTTATCCTCCCGACCGATATTGAAGTCATGAGGAATCAGCGGGTATCTGACATGCTATCCTCTTTCTACCCGACCATGATCCGGATAAGTCTCTCTCCTTTACTTTTCATTTTCGTTGTCGTTTTTCATAAGTTCGGTCTTCTGACGGTCGGCTTTATTATTTGCAGCTGATTTATAACATATCCGAGCTGGAGGCCGGATATCGAAGATTCGACAATCTCCGTGCGGCCTGAAAAGATAAGGCCATGGCTGTCGAGGTCGATAAGGTGGTATTGGTCGACCAGCTGAAACAGTCGGTCGATCGGGAGATCCGGCTTGAGGGGGAGATCTCCCGCCTCACCGAGGAGGTCTCCCGCCTTACCGGCGCTCTGGCCGCTTCGGGGACCGAGCTGCAGTCGGCTCGCGAGGATGCCAAGCGGAAGTCCCGCATCATTCGTCGGCTGCGTCACGAGCGGGACGACTCCATGAATGAACTCAAGGCCGAACGCGAGCAGCTCCGAATAAGCTTAGGGAATCTCGCCAAGGCCGAAGAAGACCTGTCCACCGCTCAAGCCGATGCGAACATAGCAAGGGCGGAGGCGGAGTCAGCGAAAGAGGCCATGGGTCGGGCCGTGGAGGACTTCCGCGGCTCCGAGGAATACCGGAAAGAACTTCTAGAGAGCGGCTTCCTCTCATACCGAGTGGGGTACGAGGACGCTCGGGAAGCCGTCCGGAGCCTGTATCCGGAGCTCGATCTCAATAGCATCGTTCCGCCAGAGTCGGAGGCCCAAGTCGCGGGAGAGATGGCTGACCCATCGTCGGGAGATCGCACCACCATGGTGGAGGCCGACGCAGACCAGGCTGCCGAAGGCCAGGTGGCTCCGACCCCTGAAGCTACCCCGACCCGAGCGGTTATGCCAATCGCCCCCGGTCTTCTCCCGATGGAAGAAGCCGACTCCGGTGATTAGTCAGAGTTTTGTTTTTACTTTTGTTTGATGTACTTGTAGTCGAGCTTCGGTCCATTTTTGTAATCTCAATTTCAAGTCTGAATGAAATCAAAAACATACTTTTCTAACTTTCTCTCTTACTTGAATTGCTTGATATGCTTGGCATGTATGTTTCGCCGGAGCATCTTTGGACATATAAGTCGTAGGCCCAACGTATTAGGTAAGATCCCAGATAGTTAGCCGGGATAGTCGGTGGCGCGCGCGCCATGTTAAAGGTGGAGCGAGCCCCGATTTTCGATCGGCCTCCCGACTGTTGTATGGCCCGACAGTCGAGAGTTTAAGTCGAGCATCCGTTGCCCAGACCTTAGTCGAGCATATTCGTCGAGTCGGGCATCATCTGTCCTTCGGGCGTAGCCCTTCGACCCGATCATCTTGTAGGGTCCAGTAGTTGAACGATGTCCGACACGTTTAGTAGATGACAAGTCGGTCACCCGTTGTCCGATTCTCTGTCGGGCATATGCGCCGCGACGTGCGATAAACGGTGGCAAACCGAATACCCTTCGACCGATCGTGACCTGGTTGGTATATTGCGAACGTGACATTGGTCGCGTTGGCTTTTTGCCTTTCTTGGCTGGAGCCAAGTCGGCAAGTTAGCCAGTCGCCTTGCTCAGGTGCTGGCTGAGGAAGGGGCACGTCTTAAACTTAGGGGGGTCCCATCGCCATCGCCGGCCTTCCACCAAAGCAGATAATATCGGTCGTCGTAAGAGTCTGACGCGCTGTCGGTAGTTGGGCCGCAGATTTCTAGTGGAATGCTGGGCCCAAGTCACAGCGTCGAGGTTCGGACTACTAGCGAGCGCCAACGCATCGTTGGAGAGCCGAGATTGTAGACTTCGAAGTTTTGAAGCTAAGGTTGTATTCCGAACAAGGGTACATAGAATTTACTGGTAGTACAGTCTTAGATTGTCGGCATTCCAAGTTCAGAGAACGGCGCTTCCTTCTAGAGTCTCCAATTGGTAAGCTCTCGGCCCGTAGGTGTCCGCTATCTTGTAAGGTCCTTCCCAGTTCGGAGCCAACTTCTCCTGGTCTAGAGGCTTCGAGACTTCTGCTTTTCTTAAGACCAGGTCTCCGGGCCTGAAGAGCTTCGGCTTAACCTTGTTGTTATAGTATCGGGCCACTCTCTGTCGGTAGGAAGCCATGCGGAGTTGAGCCTCACACCGAAGTTCGGGTAGGAGGTCCAGGTCGGCTCTCCGACATTCGGAGTTGCCCGGCTCTTGGTACTGCTCGACTCTAGTCGATGGTAGTCCGATCTCGAGTAGGATCATCGCCTCCGACCCATAGGCCAGGTTGAAAGGAGATTTCTCGGTCGGGACATGGGGTGTCGTTCGGTACGCCCATAGGATGGAATTCAATTCTTCGACCCAGAGGCCTTTGACTTCATTCAGTCAGATCTTTAGTCCATACAGAATAGTCCGGTTGGTCACCTCGATCTCATCGTTGGACTGTGGGTATCCGATCGAAGTCAGTCGGTGCGTGATATGAAATCTCATGCAGAACATCTAGAAGTCCCAGTTGTCGAATTGCCGTCCATTGTCGGTAATAATGGTGTGCGGTAGTCCGAACCTGAAGATGATAGACTTCTAGATGAAGTCTTCCATCTTTCGCTCGGTGATCTGCGCTAGAGGTTCGGCTTATACCCACTTAGTGAAGTAGTCGATTGCGACGACTATGAACTTTCTTTGGCCAGATGCCGGAGGAAAAGGACCGAGTATGTCGATCCCCCACTGGGCGAAGGGCCACGAGGCGACGATAGGAGTGATTTGGCTGGCTAGTCGGTGTTGTGGCTGTGGCCTCGATGAAATCGACAGTACTTTCGTCGGTCAAGACCCTTTGCCTTCAAAGGCGGAGGCCATCGCAGATATTCTTCCCCTTCGATCTCCATCAAAATCTGCGCACGAGGAGCAGAGAGAGGAGTATAGGAGTTATACCTGAGATGTGTCGGCCTCGGACTCCACCGTCGAGGCGATCTCGGGCTCTGTCGTTCAGGTGAGACATGTCTGTTGGTCGGGGGCCTGCTAGGCTCGGCAGGAGCCCGACCTTTCCTTCGCTTCTCCTTCGGGCCCTTGGCTTCGGTCAGGCATCGGTCGGAAGCTCCTTCGTCTGTGCGCATGTATTTGTACGTGCGCTCCAGCAGTTTGGCGTATGTCCGGGGGAGGGTTTTATCCAAGGAGTATGTAAATCGGAACCCCCTTAGCTTCCTCTTCATGGCTGAGATAGCCATGTCTTCGTTGAGGTCCCGAACCTCGAGCGTGGCTGCGTTGAATCGCGTCACGAAGTGTCGGAGTGTCTCATTTTCTCCCTGCTTGAGGGAAAAAAGGCTGTCGGAGGTTCGTGGAGGCTTCCGGCTGGTGCTGAAATGGGCCACGAAAGTATATTCGAGCTGTCCGAAGGAGTGGATGCTTCCTGAGCGGAGGCCGGAGTACCAGGCCCTGGCGGCCTTGCGAAGTGTGGCGGGGAAGCCGATGCAGAGAAGGACATCGGTCGCCCCTTGGATCATCATGAGAGCCTTGTAGCTCTCCAGATGGTCAACTGGGTCAGTGGAGCCGTCGTAGGGCTCCACATGAGGCATCTTGAACCGACTAGGGATCGGCTCGTCGAGGATGAGTCGAGAGAGAGGTTGGGCGGTCTGGAAATCAACATCGTTCGAGGACTTCTGTCCGTCCACCTGCAGCTGGACAAGCCGATGGTTGATTTCTTCGAACCTGCGTTCGTAGTCGTCGGCCCGTCGGTGCTGGGAGACCCCAGGGGTGGAGTCTTCCGACGAATCTGAGAGGGAGGCGGACGGTGTTCGCAGCCGCTTCTCCTTCCTCTCTCGTTCCAGTTGGGAAGGAGACGGTCGTCGGGATCGGTGGGCATCATGCCGTGTCCGCCTTTCTCCCTCTCGGTGGGAGTGCTGTGACGGCTGCTCCTGAGGAGGGGACGGAGACCGACGCGGGTGTCAGCGGCTGCTCCTGGAGGGCATCAGATTTGCCGTCGGTTGCTCCGCCGGCGAGTGCGGCAACCGGGTTGGTTGTTGTTGAAGGCTCTTGACCGCATCCGTTAGCACGGTCATCTGCCGCACGATCATCGCGATCTGCACCTCCGTGGTCACCACAGGATGCGGAGAGCTACGTTCCGCCATGGAGGGTGGAGGAGAGGCCTCTTCCCGATGGAAAGAGTGTCTCGTCGATCCGGTGGCCCTCAATCGCTGAGCCCTAGTTCTTGTCATTTCAAAAGGGTGTTTCGAGTTCTGTGGGGGTCGTGATCCCTGCTCCCCCTACTTGGCGCACCAAATCTGTTGCGGCCAATCCCCTCGTCGCTTGGTTGTCGGGAACGAGCGCCTGCAAAAGAAGTCCGCACTGACCGGAGGTGACTCCAGCGGGGATCCTCCGACAGTCAAGTCAGAGAGGAGACTAGGCAACAGTAGAAAAAAATCAGGAGAGCTCAGCGAGAGAGAGAGTAAGTCCAAGGATTTCGAAGGAACCTCCTCCAGCACTGTTGCTTTCCCCATTTTATAGTAGAGCGCAGCATGGCACCGTCATTAATGACACAGACAATGGGAGGAGTTGTCAAATCGTCGGAGGCTGTCAGAGTCGCCGCGGACTGTCAAGTCGCCGTGGGCTTGTCATAGTCGTCGCGGACTGTCAAGTCATCGTGGGCTTGTCACATCGCTGGGGTTAATCTATGTCCTTGGCAGGACAATATCCCAGGGCAGCTATGCCGCATGCCTTTGTCAGGACGGCGGCTCTCAGTAGTCGTACGGCGTTTGAGGAAGCCGACCGATCATACGTCGGCATTCGGTTGTGGGATGTCGGGTGAAGATCCAGGGATTCCCCGACGGTCGGTCTGGCACGTTGCAAGAGTCGGAGAAGATACTGTCGTTCGGCCAGTCGGGGACGAAATGGGTCTGTCCGATCGACATACATTCGATCGGACAGTGTCGGTAATCGTCGTTCGGTGCGATCCATAGAGTCGGGTACCGGTCAGATGGGCCCGACGATGAGTCGGCATGAGAGGGATCGGTCGGTATATCCCAACAAAATTTATGGATGCATTTTAAACTCCGATCACAAACTCGAAGGCTGGTTTTGGGCGAAGGTTATAATCCAACACTGGATTTGTACGAAGGGAGGTGAATCCTTCTTTTTAGATTTTGGTCCTACTACTTTATTTTTAATAAATAAAATTTATCTTTTCTTTTTCTGAAAAAACTTTATGAATAACATAAATTTGATGTTCTAGAATTTGGATGATTTTAGTAATGACTTATCATAATTCATGGTATGATTGTTTGACTAAGATAGCATGCTTTTACCTCTGACTCTGTTGGTGATACGTGTGTTACTACGTTTGGACGATGTTTGGATGTTAGGCATGCCTTCTTTCTTCGGGAACCAATTGACTTGTCGCTTTGATCTGGATGCTTGTCCCATGTTCTTGCCAAGATCGTATACCAATGGACTAATTGATTTGTCATGTAATAAAAGTGCAACGCTTCCTGTCTCAAAAACCTACTAATAAGGGCACCCGGTAGCATTGCCAGATCTACATTCATCCGAGCGAGAAATTGGAGAGCTGTCGCATTCAATAGCTGGGAATGCAAGCACTCTTTGAAATCTGAATCTTCTTATCATGAAGTGTACCCACTTAATACAATTATCTTGTACCAAACTTCATCGATTAATTGGTACATGTTTATGGTAGTTATAATAACTGAGCTAGCACATTAATAAGATAGATGTCTTGCATAACAACATTGCCTATAGGCTGGTAAAGACACGTCATGTCTAATGGTCATTTGTGCTATCTACTAAACCTTAAAACAATACATTGGCCTTGTATGATTGAGGCAATAAAGATACATTTGTTTCTGCAAACACGCAAGGGATAAATTATACCTCACATCATGGACATTAACATAGCCAAGCATCACACCAATCATCATTTCTTCTTTCTATGAGTCAATCACCAGAACAAGTATATAATAAATGAGATCCATAAAAAAGAGAGACATCATGATTTATATATACGGTCATATGGTGCATACGTATAGTATATAATTTCTCCTCCTGTAGATTAGTTTATCTCATGGATTTTCTCCCAGTAACTTGCAAGGCCATGCCGTACGCCATTGGTGCAGGGCAACCATGCTGTTGTACTTCTTCATGCACCTGCATTTCATCTTCGAACGAACTTTTCACGGCCTTGCCATTTAGTACCAGATCATATGCAACAAAGCTCGTCATATAGAGTGACAAAAATGAAATGAAGTATTTCTACGAGGAAGTTTATACTTGGCAAGGGCAATAATCTTCGATGGGACGGCGATGGTCGACATGTACGTCTAGTGCCGGCAACTGGATGCTTCGAGTGTTCTGTTTTAAAGTATGCCCGAAAGAGATGCCGCCACTTGGAATGTCATGATCACGGGATTTCTGACGTTGGCTCCCTTGACAGGGTTATAGCTCTCTTTCACCGCATGAGGTTGTCCGAGATCAGCCCCAACTCAATCTGTCTCGGAGGCTCGTAATATTATGCCACATTCATCGATAAATTTATTAAAAAAATATAAATTTATTTTATAAAGAATAAATTTGATATATTTATTATTTTCAAAAATTAAAAAAATTTGATAGAGAATGAGTCTGATAAAAAATTTAAGTGCCTGAGATTAGATAATGGAAGCGAATATGACAACACCAAATTCTACGAGTTTTGTGCAGCAAGTAGAATCAAGATGGAAAAGACCATCCGAACACACCACAACAGAATGGGGTAGTTGAGCATATAAATCGAACCTTGAACGAGAGAGCTCGGTGCATGAGGATTCATGCTGGTTTGCCTAAGATGTTTTGGACTGAGGCAGTTATCACTGCTGCCTACCTGTTAAACAGAGATCCCTCAGTTCCTATTGATAACAAGCTACCAGAAGAAAAATGGACAGAGAAGTCAGTGAATTTATCTCACCTAAAGATCTTCGGCTGTGTCTCTTATGTGCTCATCAATGCTGAAAGGAGAGACAAGCTCGATGCGAAATCAAAGTACTTCTTCATTGGGTATGGCACTGATGAATTCGACTACAAATTTTGAAGTGAGCAGGATAGAAAATTCATCAGAAGCAAGGACGTGATCTTCAATGAAAGAAGCCTTTACAAGGACAAGGATGCTCCTGACAGTACAGGGCAGTCAGTTAAAGAGAAAGAATAGATTGAGTTGGAAGGTATCACAGAGGATGATATTGCCAAGCGAGCTAATGAAGATCATAAACCAGAGCCAGAGACATCTCAATTAAGAAGATCCACGAGAATCTTGAAACTATCAGAAAGGTATTCACCTTTTCTTCATTATCTATTATTGACAGATGATAATAAACTCAAATGCTATCAGAAAATTGTGGAGAGCAAAGATTCGATCAAGTGACAGCGGGCAATGAAGGACGAGATACAGTCCTTAAAGAAAAATAAGACTTGGGAGCTCAGCACACCATCAGAAAAAAAGAAGGTTCTACACAACAAGTGGGTTTATAAAATCAAGAAAAAGCATGATGGTAGCAAGAGGTACAAGGCCAAGTTAGCTGTTAAAGGCTTCCAACAGAAAGAAGATATCAATTACACTAAAATTTTTTCTTCTGTTGTTAAACTCTCTAATATTAGAGTGATTCTAATTATAGTAACAACTGAAAATTTATACATAGAATAGTTAGATATTACTACTGCTTTCCTACATGGTGAGATAGATGAGGACATATATATATATAGCAACCTATTGGCTTTGTAGTCTCTGATAAGGAAGATCTTGTGTATATGTTGAAAAAGAGCTTGTATGGTTTGAAACAGGCCCTTAGATTATGGTACAAAAAATTTGATGGATTCATGACTAACAATGCTTTTGCACAGTGCCAGAAGGATCATTGCTGTTATTATAAGATACTCGATGACAGTTTTATTATCTTGTTCTTGTATATTGATGACATGCTGATAGTCGGACCAAACATGCGAGAGATTGAAAAATAAAAAAGGGAGATGTCAAGAGAGTTCGTAATGAAGGATATGGGCGTAGCAAAACAGATACTTAGACCGAAAATTGAAAGAGGCAGAGTGGCAGGCACATTAAAGCCGATTCAAGATAGCACACATTGAAGCTGATTCAAGATAGCTACACTACAACAAAACAGGTTATTAGCGATGAAAAGTTTTCGTTGCTAATAACAGATTTTCGTCGCTAATAGATATTAGCGATAAAATTTTTGTCGCTAATTTTTCATCATCAATAATCTCATCGTTGATAATATTTTATGATAAAAAAAAATTTCATCGCTAATAAAAGATATTTGTAATAAATATTTTTTATTGTTAAAAATAAACGATAAAAAAAATTAATCATAAAAAAAAATATTTACGATGAATTATACCATCGCTAATAAATAAAAAATTAATAGCGATAAAAATATTTTCATCGCTATTAATTCTAAAGTTTTAGTGACTAAAAGTTTACATCGTAAAAAATATTTTTTGCAACAAAAAAATTTTGTCGCTATTAATTTGATAAAAAAAATTTAAAAAATAAAATTAAATAATATTAGCGATAAAAAATTATATCGTAAATAATTTAATTTATGACGAACATTTACATCACTAATAATTATTTACGATGAAAAATTTTTCATCGCTGTTAATTATATATTTATTGAAAAATTAAATTATGTTAATAAAATATTTTTTGCAATGAATCTTTCATTGTAAAAAATTCCGTCGCTAATAATTTAGTCATATTTTTTTAAAAAATTTATAAATATATATTTTTAATTTATATGTATAATATTTTTTATAAATTAAAAAAATAAAAAATTTACATAATAGACTGATAAATAAATTTTATTATTTTATTATATTAAATTAAAATTATAAAAAAATTAAACTTAAAAAAAAGTACATCAATAAGCCATCAAATATCAGTATCTAGAGAATGAGCTGGGGACAGAGAGCGCTCGACGGAGCTCGGACTGGCCTACTGCTATCTCATCAACTGTATCATCTGCTCCATCTGCGTCATCCACTCCATCATCTAGATCTGGAGCTGCTGATACTTGTCGACGCATGCAGCCAACTCCTGAGCTCGGTGCTTAACCTGCTGTCGATCTTTGACAGTCTGCTGTCGATTTATGACAACCTACTGTCAATCCTCGACAATCTATCTCTGTACCTCCGTCAGCTGAGCCTCGCACGCAGAATGGATATCAGCTCTAGATGAGCGTGAGGATGAGGGAGCAGTGATCCCATACTCTAAACTCCTAACACAACAGGGTCTCATACCGAGCATCTGATCACAGATCTCATCATCTATGGGTGCGGTCGAGCCCTCAGGGATAGGCTGGGATCTCATATCTGTCATATGGTTCTAAAAATTAAAATTAGAGATATTTTAATTTTTTAATAAAAATCAGACTGTGAATGAAAAAATAATTGAAAAAACTTACAAAAAGCTCCTAGCTCCCCGCCGTCCACTCCTCCGACCGTCGCTGGTGGGTCTGCTGGTAGATATCGATCCTACCAGGAAGCTCGCCACTCTCAACATCTCTCTGTAATTTAAGAATTAATTAAAAAAAATTAAATAACTAGAGAATTATATGCTAATTAAAAATTAAAAATTACCTACCATGTGCTCCATGTGATGAATGAATGATCTCGAACCCCCACAATACGGCACGGTCTGTCTCGTCTGATTCACCACATTCTGGGCACATCGTCTCTGTAAAATTACCAGTCAAATTAATAGATAATAAATTTAATTTAAGAATAAATGATTCAATCATTGAACTCTAAAAAAAAGAAGTTTAAATGCGTAACCTGATATGTCAGATCCTCGTACTGCCGGCATATGGTAGTCCAATCATCCATGATGATGCTGTCATAGGGCTGCTGCCGTGCTGCCTCCTCCCCATGATCTTTCACCACCCGGTACTAATACTGATGCATGTGATGGCGATAATCCATGAAACACAAGGATAGATGAGTATCGACGGCTCACCTCACACAATCTTCCTCAAAATCAACGATGTCGAATACACCCTATCAATAACAAATATTAAAAGAATATTATACAAATTAAATATTCATAATATAATTTATTTTACTTGTAAATAGATGCAGAAAATCTCTCTCTGAGCCGTAGAATGTGGCGCCAATCGAAAAGCATCACGGGGGTATAACTGCGGCATATGATGCCCAGCTCAGTCTGCCATGGCTCGCACCATCTCCTAATAGATCTGGTGTAGTCGGCTGGTGTCTCGATCTAGAGATACTGTCCCGGATGCTCGTATTTCCAATGCTCTAGAGTGAAGTTCTTCGATGGACCTCGCCCTCGCCTCACTATCGATGAAACTGACCTGAAACAACAATAAATAAATCATTAGTATGATCCAAATAAAAGAATCAAATTTTATTATATAAAAAGTATAATAATACCACTGGAACCCACCTCACTGGGATATGTCTCACTGGGACCCGCCTCACTGGGACCCTTTGATAGTGGAGCCGGTGCGGCAACGGAGATTGGTGAAGGCGCCTCAACCTCCGAGGTAGACTGTGAACACGAACGTCGTCGTCTGTCTTCTGATATCATATCTGTAATAATTAAAATATAAATAAATATAATATTGAATAATAATAATAATAATAATAATAATAATCAAATAATATTCTAATGAATACAATTATATCGCATACCATTATTGCAACACAAGATTAAATGAAGAATATAGATCTACTCATCAATATTCGTATCTTTCTCGATGTGTAGATCCTCCTCGAATCACAATAATTGATATATGTGTCGTCTTCTATCTCATCATCATTTATGAACTGATCATACTCTTCGACTCATTAAGATTAAATACAAAATTAGCTTCAACTTCGTTGGATGGCAGATCAACCCTATTCAAAGGTACTGTTATAAGTTCTTCATCAATCAAAAGCTCGACTAATGTTTGTTCTTCTTGCTGAAAAGCTACTCTTCATGTAAATCTAAATTTTCATCCATCTCTAATCGGATTGGTATGTCACATACACCTCTAGATGTTATTTTTATACAATATGCCAATTATCTTGATACTTTAGATCCTTCAAATATATTACTTGTTTCGCTTGAGTTGCTAATATATACGACTCATTTTGGTACCATGTTCGTACAAAATTTACATTGATAAATTATGAATCATATGAATATTGATCTTTTTATTACTAATATCCATCATTCATACTGAAATAAAAATATAGAATTACTGGACCCATACTTCAGTTCTATAATATCTACCAATACACCATAATAATCAATCTCTTCTTCTCCTTCAGATCCTGTTGTAGCAATCTCACTATTCTGGATCCGTCGTTGCATCTCAAACTCCCTTGTATGAAATCTCATTCCTCCAATGATATAGGATGCGTAGTGATTAATCCTTCGATCGGGACCACATGCTAAATCATGCAACTCATCGGTCGCACCCACTTCTTTATTGAAATATTATGTTTCATCTACATCATAAGATAAAAAATTATGTTAATTCAAATAATATTATTTATAATAAATAAATAATGTATCATTAATTTAACTTATAAGATCATCAAATTATTTTATAAATTCTCTCAAATATCGATCATCGGTATCTGTATTATTCTCTCTACATAGTATACTCTTGTGCTTACTGCAAGAAGTTACGATTTTTAATTTTACATCGATATGAAAAAATTTTTAAATATTAAACAGTATGAAAAGATGGTACTTACTTCATAAAATTTTTAATTTCTTTATAATTATTTAGAACGTAAAAGTATGCCTTCGATAGCTCGTTCACGTCCATAAATTCATATCTTTTTGCATTAATAGGTCGAACCGTTTGTTTAAATATAGATAATGTCGGTTCATGGTCATCCTATTCACGGTCTGCATTATAATCTGTATGATTGAATCTTGTTTCGACATCGTTAAGATTCATTGAGCAGAATGTGACACACTCGGTAGTTATATATGCTTTCACTATAGACCCTTCAGGCCTTGCTTTATTGCGCACATACTTTTTTAAGATGCACAAAAATCTATAAATAAAAATAAATTTAAATTTTAAAAAAAAATTATATTTTATAATTGATATGATAAATTACATATAATTTTTTTATCTTTCAATAGAATACATCCATTGATAATGTATCAGTCCGGTCAAAAGAGCTTCCTTTGGAAGATGAACAGTCAAATGTACCATAACATCAAAAAATAATAATAAAATATTTTTTCTAACTTACAAAGAATGAGTACGATATCTTTCTCTGATCTTTCAAGTAAGTTAATCTTCAATTTTTGACAACACAGTTCTCGAAAGAACACTCCCAGCTCAATTAATGCAGTTGGAACATCATCACTCAAATAGCCACACATGACCATAGGAAGCAAACATTGCATCATCACATGAGAGTCATGACTTTTCATGCCAGAGATATTACCGTCGTTGTTCCCAACACACCGTGATACGTTTGAAGCGTATGCATCAGAAAATTTTACAATTTTGAACCATCCATAGAAATTCTTCTTTTCCTCACCAAACAGCGAATAACATACAGGTGGCATAAAAAATCTTTACCTCGACGAACTAAATGCAACTCCGATTGGATTCTTATTTCCTGCAAATCAAGGTGAGCTTTTGCACCATCTTTTATTTTTCCTGAGATGTTCAATATAGTACCGATGATATTATCACAAATATTCTTTTCAATATGTATTACATCCAGATTATGATGAAGTAGTAGCTGCTTCTAATACGGTAGTTCAAAAAAGATGCTTCGCTTCGTCCAATTCAGCTCAGCTTCAGTATGCTTCCACTTGCGAGTACCCGATATTTTTTCAAATTGGATATTTTCAATGACTTCAAGTTGTTCTAAAATTTTTGCTCCACTTAACTCTTTAGGTGGCAGATGTCGATCAGACTTACTATCAAAATATTTATTATAACGATCCTCCAAGAATGATTAGCAAGAAGAAACCGTCGATGACCCATGAAACATATTTTCTGTCTGTACTTTAAATGTAAGGAGGATGCATCCCTATTGTATATTGGACATACAAGATATTCTTTAGTGCTCTATCCAGATAAATTTTCATATGCAGAAAAATTATTTATGGTCTATAGAATCGAAGCATGCAACTTAAAATTACTTCGACTCATAGAATCATATGTCTATATCCCATTTTTTCATAGCTCCTTCAGATCATCGATTAAAGGTCATAGATAAACATTAATTTCATTATCCGGTGCTTTCAGATCTGAAATCAATAGTGACATAAAAATAAATGATTCTTTTATGTACTTTCAAGATGACAAATTATATACAACTAGCATCACAAGCCACATGCTGTAAGAGGTACTCAGATTGCCAAAGAGATTAAATCCATCTGTCGCTAGACTAAGCCGGATATTACGCGGGTCACTCACAAAGTGCGGATGCTTTGCATCAAAGTCTTTCCATACTAAAGAGTCGGTCGGGTGGCTAAGTATGTTCTCCTCCAAAACCCACTGCTCATAATGCCATCTCATTTTTTCAGCTGTCTTTGTGGACATATATAACCTTTGAAGTCTTGAAATCAATAGAAAATATCTCAAAATCTTTTGAGGTATCTTCTTTGCTTTTCTATTATCGATTTTGTATCTAGGCTTACCGTATTTCGGACATTCAGTTGCTTATTCGTTATCCTTATAAAATAATATACAGTCATTTTTGCAGGCATGTATAGGAATATAGTCAAGTCCCATTTTTTGTATGTATATTTTTACTTCAGAATATGATTTTAGAAGTCTCTCTCCATTAGAAAGAGCTATTTTAATCAATATTAAAATTTGATCAAATAACTTCTGACTCCATCGGTTCATGATTTTAATATGATGCAATTTTATCGAAAACTCTAACTTAAAAAATTTTATATAATTTTGATAGAGTGGCTCTCATGCATCCCTTACAAGCTTTGCAAACTGTTCAGAAGTCCCTTCTATCTCAAGCCGGATATTATGTTCATGATCAGAATTGCTTTCAGATGCAGTAGTACTCATGCGTATATTTGAACAAGCACCTTGATGTAAATCATCTAATAATTATTCTATACCACTATATTCGACAGGTCCACCAGCATCACTATCATCTTCAGTATCATCATCATCGTGCACCACTTCATTCGGATCATCCTCCCCATGTCATATCCAACAAGTATACTTTTTATCCATACCATATTGTAGCAGATGCTCCTCAATAAGTGTTATATGATGATATACCAAATTGACATATCTCTTATATGGACACTTTATCCAACTAGCACTGTCACCCTTATGCCATGCAAACTCAATAAAATCTCAAACTTCTTTTCGATATTCAGGCAAAAAAATACCTCTAGCATTCATTCAATTTTTGTTGATATCCATCTAACAACAAATACAAAATCATTAACAACTAAAAAAAAGTTCAGTGGTATTCTAGATCTTGATCCGAATTTCGGATCGAATCACGTTCTGAATTCCAACCAAAATTTCGATCCGGATCTAAATCCACATCATTTTATACAAAACAACATATATTAAAAAACACAGACTGAACAGTAACACAGAAAATATGTTACATCAATTTAATGAAATAAAATGCATGATCCTATCCATTTTAAATCATTACTAACAGGTGTGGCCCTATCCCTTTCAGAAAAATAATAATCTCATTATTGTTATTAGTGAATATTTTGTCTCATTTTTGTGAAAATTTTGACAGCATCTCTCCATGGTTCTCCAAGTATACGATGTGGATATGGTGCCTACGCACCCTATCCACCATATATCCGAAGAACAATGGACAAATAACTACTGAATACCACATAATGAAACAAAATATCAACTATTAACAATAATAATATTATTATTTTTTCAAAAAGTCCGAATACAAGACATCCAAGATTTGATCTCGATGAAGATCGACTTTTGAACGAAAATCTACGGCTCAATACAATTTAACTACCATCTTTGAACAAGCATTCGAAGATGAATTTTTAATTTATCAAAAAAGAATAACTTTGTATTGAAATTTCTTCATCAAAAATTTCAATAGAGTTTTCTCTAAAATAGAAATACTTTTTATATTTATAATTTCAGCAGCATACAAAACAGCACATAAAACAATTAAATTATAACAAGTAACAGCAATGTGCATTGTGCTAGTGAAAAAAATAATTAATCAAATAATTAAATAATTTCAGCAGTAATACTAAAAAATAATATGCACCAAATATAATTAATCAAATAATATGCGTCTCCTTTCCACGTCGGCCCGACCCGGCCCAGCCTGCCTAACTCGGCCTAGCCCGCCCCATCCCCGACCCCAGCCCCATCCATGCCCAGCCGACCCCATCCCCACCGGCCTCGGCCCGACCCGGACCCATCCCCATGGGCCCCGGCCTGACCCACCCCGTTGAACCGGCCTGGCCCGGTCCCATCCTCGGAGGCCTCGGCCCGACCCGGCCCGAACCCGACCCGACCCGGCAAGACCCACCCCGGCCCGACCCAGCTCGACCCGACCCCGGCCTGGCTCGACCCGACCCAACCCCGGCCCCGTCCTCGCCGGCCCACCCCAGCCTCGTCTCCGCCTGCCCGACCCTGTCCGTGTCGGCCCGACCCGGTCCACCCATCCCCATCCCCGTCCCCGTCCCCATCCCCATGCCTGCCGGCCCCGGCCCACCCATGCCCGCCGACCCCAACCCGACTAGGCCCGACCCAGCCCACCCATCCACGCCGGCCTGACCGGGCCCCGACACCGTCCACGCCGGCCTGACCGAGCCCTGGCACCGTCCACGCCGGCCCGATGACCCGACAAAAGAACAAAAAAAAATAAAGATGGATTACCGACGGCGGACGCAGGTGCCACCGGCCCGACCCCATCTCCGCCAACGTCTCCCCCATCCCCGACGGCCCACCGGTGGCCCGAGAACCCCCCCCAAAAAAAAAAAACAAAGAAAGCATACCTTATCGGCAGAGGCGACTGCGGCAGCAACAGCGACGGCAATCAAGGATGGCGACGACGGCGAACTCGACGATCGGGAAAGGGGGTAGAGTAGAGAGGGGGATGCGGCGGGGAGGAGCACGCGAAAGCACAGTGGGGGGCATCGGGGAAGAATATGGGTGTCAAATGGGACTTGACGGGATGTAATACATTAGCAACAAAAATTTTCATTGCTAATAAAAATTTTCATCGCTAATAATTTAAACAAAAAAAATAATTTATGATAAAAATAAATTTT
Source organism: Elaeis guineensis (assembly GCF_000442705.2). Taxonomy (NCBI): domain Eukaryota; kingdom Viridiplantae; phylum Streptophyta; class Magnoliopsida; order Arecales; family Arecaceae; genus Elaeis; species Elaeis guineensis. Next base: position 83,733,035 of record NC_025999.2, read on the forward strand.
TCATCGCTAATAATGTTATTGATGACGTAACTATTTTTCATCGCTAATAGTTTTCGTCAAAAAAAAAAATTTTTGCTGAAAAAATTATTTCTCCCCCCCAAAAAAATATTATTTACGATGAAACCATAGGTATCGTCACTAATAAATTTCTAACGATGAAAAGTTTTCATCGCTAATAGTTTCCATCAAAATATTTTTCAATAAAAAAGTTTTTTCAATAAAAAAATTATTTACGATGATGAATTTTTGTCGTTAATTACATTATTAGCGACAGAAAGTCTTTTTCGTCACTAATAATTATTGAAAAAAAAATTATTTTTTTAAAAAATTTATGTTAATTTTTTTTAAAAAAAATATTGTTGCAATTTCAAAAGGTTCTAATGGTCGACAGATATGAGGATATTTAAAAATTTTAAGAATAATATTAAAGTATACAGCTTGAGATCCTCAAATTTTACATTATAGATAAGATGGAGATGGATAGAATAAAGTAATTATAAATGTAAAACTCTTTTTCTAGCATCCAGCCTTACTGTTCAAGAATGTCGGCAGCAGAAGATAATTTTCAGATGTTGTTGTCCTTCTGGGGTAATGATGCTGCCGTCTTCCATAATATAGCTCCACCATAATCGGCCACGTCTACTATTAACTAAAACCTTATCAGGGATAGTGTCGTTTAGCTTGGCTACTTATTCTGCTGTTTATGCTTAATGTAGGTATTTTTCTAAGCTTCGAAACTATGAATTAGACAAGGAACCAGATCATCAGTTTGAAATTTTTCAAGTAAAAGTTTTGATTAAATCTCTAATATTTTAAATTATATATAATCGGGCACATGTGGGTTGGATGATCCCATCTAGACCTTGAAGTGACCAGCATGTGCTTGTGGCTTACAACTCTGAATCCAATTAAGTATTTGTTTAGATAGATGGGCCTAAAATTCTATGAGATGCATGAGCCAACCATCAAATATACAGAATTATAAGCTGAGCTTGGCCTATTTTACCATTGTCTAAGATTGATTTTTGAGTTTCATAATATTTTAGATCCAATCATTTAAATAGATCTTAAATTGAAATCAATTAAGTCTTTATTAAAAAAATAAAAAAAAAATTAATATTTTTAATTTTATTTTTTTATACTAGTACATATTCATCTTAATATTCTACAGACTTTTTTGTACACATATTATTTTTTAAAAACTATCTAATATTTATTTTTATAAATATAAAAAAATTAACTATAATATATCTAAACATCTTTCAATAATTTTTTTTTTTTAAAATTTTTAAAATATTAGTGATAAAATTTTTTATCGTTAAAAAAGCCATTAGCAACAGAAATCTTTTATTCCATCGCTAGTAGTCTAGATTTTGAAATTTTAAATTTTTTTATTTTTTAAATATTGACAACGAAAGGTATACGTTGTAAATAAGCAATGATTTTATGATGGTTATTCGATTTAGCATCATAAATAGTGGATTATTTATGATGAAAAATTTTTATTATAATTTTTTTTTATTTTTAAATTTTTAAAATAGATTTATTAGTGACGAAAAAATTTTCTTCCATCGTAAATGTGCTTAATGATTTACGATGAAAATTTTTTACGTCCCTAATACTGTTATTTTTTAAAATTATTTTTTTTATTTTTTACATATTAGTGATAAAAAATATTCATCATAAATAAATAATAATTTTTTGATGGAAAATAAAATTTTTATCATAAATAGTTTATTATTTATGATGTAAAGTTTTATCATAAATATTTCATAATTTTTAAATTTTTAATTTTTTAATTATTTATTACCAAGGTAGTTTATCATAAATAATCAATTATTGATGATGTAACATTTTTATTAGTCACAAATAGCTTACATTTTAAATTTTTTTATTTTTTTATTTTTTACATATTAGCGATGAAAATTTTTATCGTAAATGATCAATATTTGGTGATGAAAAAATTATTTTTTATTATAAATATTTATGTTATCTATGGCATATTTCAATTCATCATAAATAATCTTTAATTTTTAAATTTTTAAATTTTTTTAAATATTAATGATGAAAAGTTTCATCATTAATAAGGCTTATTTGTGATGAAAATAATATTTTTATTATAAATAATTAAATTATTTATGATGGAAAGTTACATCACAAATAATCTATAATATTCAATATTTTAAATTTTTTATTTCTCTTCAAATATTAGTGATGAAAATTTTTAGTCGTAAATAAAGGTTATTTGCGATGGAAAAATATTTTTCATCGTAAAAATTTTAATTATTTGTGATAAAAATATTTTTATGATTAAAATTTAAATATTTAAAATTTAAATAATATTTTATTATTTATGATAAAAAAATTATCAAAAATAATTATTTATTTATGATAAAAATTTATTTTTCATCGCTAATATTCTTTATTTATGATGAAATAATATAATCATCGTAAATATTTTTTTATCGATGGAAAATATTACATCGCAAATAATACAAAATTCTCTAATGTTGAAACCATAATAATTAAGCTGATCTAAGAGAGTTCGTGACCTCTTACTTAGTTTAGGATGCCTTATGCTTGTATCACAAAATAGAATGAGCCTAGTTCATATCAAGAAGCTCGTGAATTTGCTGATCCCAATCATTGAAGAGCTTGCATAGAGGAGGAGATGGAATCTTTGCATAAATATAAAACTTGGGAGTTAGTTGAACTTCTGATAGGTTGCAAAACTATTAGTTGTAGATGGTTATTCAAGCTAAAGAAAAAGATGCTAATGGCAATGCAGAAAGATACAAAGCGCACCTTATAAAAAAGATATGCTTAGAAATTAGATATTCACTTCAATAAAATTTTTTCTCCCATCGTTCATGTAAGCACTATTCTTATTATGTTGGTTATAGCAGCAATACTTGATTTAGAGTTAAAATAATTAGGTGTTAAGCTGCCTTTTTGCATGAAAGTTTTGATGAAAAAATTTATATGACTCAGAGGGTTTTATTGAAGAAAATAAAAGGAATATATATGCTTTGTTGATTGACCAAATTATTAATTTTATGGTTTAAAACAGGCACCTAGATGTTGGTATAAGCGTTTGATTCCTTCATTATGAGTTTGTGATCCTATAGATGTGAAGCAAATTATTGTGCCTATTTCTAAAAATTAGCTAGTAGTAGTCTCATTATTTTGCTACTATATGTGGATGATCCGATTGTTGCAAACACCAACAAAAAAAGTGTTGTCATGCTAAAAGCTTATTTTGCCAAAAAGTTTGATGTGAAGTATCTTAGGTTGCATTTGATAGCTGGCAATCTATCTAAATTATTGGTAATTTAAAGTGGGCCCAACAGATTACTGTGTTTGTATGCTTTTTAGATGGTAATCCAGATTATCTTTCAGGAGGCAATCCAGAATGTCTTGGAGAGAGGCGACTATCCAGATTACCACTTATTGAACAATATTATAAAAAAAAAATTGAATAAAATTATTTTTCAAAAAAATCATATAAAACCCACCCCTCCACCCCCTCCCCCGATGGCTCTCACCCTCCCCTTCTTCTCCGAAGTCCCTCATGCTCTCGCCGCCCTAGATCACCTCTCCTCCACCCATGCCCTTGTTATCTCTGACCATGGCCCCCACTTTTATGCCGGCATCAACCTCTTCTACTTTGCCTACATCACTGCCACCCCCTCCGACGATGATCCAACTGCTGCCCCCTCCTCTTGACGGCATATTTTGAATTTTTTTTTAAATTTAGAAAATAAAATCAAACTCTTCTCCAGTAATTCAAAATTTTATAAAATTTTATGAGAGTATTTTAGAAATTTAATTTCATATTACTGATAATATCAAATATGTCAATCAAGATTTTCAGTAATTTTACTGTAATATTATCTACGTGTATCAAACACAGTAATCAACATTACCAATAATTTAATAGTGACAATCTATCTTGAAGGCAATCCACATTACCTTCCAAGATAGCCTGGCGATGCACCAAACACAACCTTAGGGCTGTTAATCAGATAATTGGAATGATTGTACTTTAAGACAAAGAGAACAGAGAAGTCTAAATAATTCAAAAAGATTATGTTCAAAGAGTTTTGTGCTGCTTTAATATATATAACTCGAAGTTTGTTAGTACCCTCTTTTTTGTTTATTATAAATTATCTTCTAATTAGTCTCTAACATAACTGAAGTGAAGAAGGTAGATACATTGCAAGTACCATATTCATCAATAATGGAAAGTCTGTCTACCATGCTGTGTACTAGATCAAATGTTGTTCAAGCAGTGGGAGAAGTTATAAGATATATGGTGATCTTGGGCAGAGATCATTGGGCTGTTGTCAAAAATATTATTTGTTACTTGAAGGACTCAACTCTTCTATTCGTGATAGTAGTCAAAATATGAACTTAGTTGGTTTATTGTTGTTGATTTTGCAGAAGATCATGATAGAAGAAGATCTACTACGTACTAGTTATATTTTCATTTTAGCCCGAGATGTAGTTTACTGGATGTCAAAATTGCAATTCACCATAGCCTTGTCAACTATAGATGCTAAGTACATATCAGTTACACATGCATGTAAAGAGACTATTTTGGTTGAAAAGATTATTTGGGTATCCAACAAGAAAGGAGCGTAATTCATTATGATAGTTAAAGCACTTCATATCTAATAAAGAATCTTGCATTTTATGCTCGAAAAAAATACATTGATGCGCGATATCACTTTATTCATGATACAATAGAAGATGGGAAGATCTCATTCCAAAAAATTTACACTAATGATAATGTGGTTGATATTTTGATGAAACCTATAGTGCAAAAGAAGTTTCTCTAGTCTAGAACTTCTCTTAGACTTGTTGTCATTTAATACTCGACGGTTTGATAGCTATTCTTATTGGAGTTTTTTTTTTCATTTATCAAGCTTCAAGGGAAAGAATATTAATTTTTTATCTTTGCACCTTTTTTAATATAATTGGGTGACACCTAATTACCCTAAATACATGATATATATGTATGTTATAAGGGTTTGGGGGTATAGAGAGTATAAAAAATATTGTTTGAGATTGAGAAGATATTGAGGTTTCAACTTGTAAAATCTTTTCCTAAATTTAGTAATTTACTGAAGAAAAAAATTCTACTCTTGCTGCCCATGATGTAGATAATTTATCGAATGATATAAAATCTTAATATTCTATATATATATATATATATATATATATATATATATATATATATATATATATATATATGTTGACGCAAAAATCTATCCGAAGCTGGAGGTGTTGGAGCGAGGTGACGTCCGACGGGTCGACGGTGGCCGAACCTGTAAGAAAAGCTTCATCAGAGATGGCTCCGACAGAGACCCTCCAACGCTCAAGTCAGATTCATGTGCAACAGGTGAGAAAGAGCATTTGCAAGAGAAAGAGGAGATATACCTTTTGAGATCTCCTCTTTATCTTTATTTATAGTGGAAGCCTAGAGGTAGAAACCATGGGAGATCGCTTAAGCAGCTCTTGCATCGCATTCGATCTCTCCATCTAACTTCGCTCTTCAAGTGTGCAGCTCCAACTCGCACCCACTCTGGCCTGCCCTGCGAGGCCAGAGTGAGCTCAGCGGTCAGCCCCTGATGTTAGGGGGTCTTTCGCCTTTGCCAGATCTATAGAGATATTACGAGTCCTCCATCCCAGATTCCCTCATCGAGACCATCTGGTTCACCGGTACTACCAAAAAGTATCATGCTTACGTTACTGTGACTGATATATAAAATACAGGATTTCCAATAAAACCTTCTCGTAGAAGTATTTTAACAATATTTTCGGATATGTAAAATACAGGATTTCCAATCCTAGCAAGAAAAGGAGGGAAACGGATACTCAATTTAAAGTGAGTAAACAGAATTCCAAAAGATAAGATAAGGATAAAGATACAATCCAAATTAGAATGAGACATTCTTCTGGTTTCATTCGAAAAAGGAAGAGATAGAACAGTATATAAGTTATTTCTAGTGGAACATCTTTCACAATCCCTGGAGAGATAGTTCTCTAATAGACCGAGGGATAAGTAATTCGACTCATTCACATAGATTGTCAGAAATATTTTATCTCCCATTAAATATCTTCGAGAGTCGTGCATAGCAATGTTGACTCATGGTGCATCGGGAGCCGTCCATTTTCATGGCGCGGGCTGACAGGATGTGGCTGGAGGGGATGGAGGACTCACTTTATTCATGATTTCCTCCATTAATTAATGAGGAGATGTGACGGGCCATAGAAGAGGCCTTCCTCAATCATTATGACTAGCTATCAGTAAATGTTTTGGGGCCATCAAAGATGGATCGGTAAATGAGAAAGCTTTGGACCATCCACAGATGACTTCGGCATGGTCAAAGTCAATACAAGGGACCGTGCATGCAAAAAAATAGGGAGGAGCTTCAGTTCTGACAAGGGCAAGTGAGGGCACATTCTTTTTTCTTCTCCTTGGCCACCACTTTTTCTCTTTTCGTGGCTTTCTTATATATATTTTTTTTTCTTTATTGTAATACCTCTTGGGAGGAAGAAATGAGTGGGAAAGAAATATTTAATGCAGCTCGTCAAATCCAAGTGAGCCAGGGGATATGCCAAAGTATGTGTATAGTGGGTGGCACGATCTGAAGGCCCTTCACCTTATGTCTTCGATTGGTACAAAAATAATCCTCCAATAATAAAAAGTGCGATCCGAAGGTCCTCCACCTCATGTCTTCGGCTGGTATACAAATACCCCCCAACAATAGCCCTCCCACTCCCGAGTCCGAGTCATAACTGGGTTGGGCAAAGGGAGTATTGTAGATTTGCCGAATATATGTCAAGGTCATCTTTTATGAGGTTTGTTTGTCAGAAAGTGAGGTGCCTTCTACATAGCAGAGTTGGCTTTTTAAAGCACCCTTTTTGAAGCTAGTTTCATCCAAAAGTGAGTTGTTCTTAAGAAAATTCGTCGAGTCGGTCGTCGTGGTCACGGCCTCTGATCAGCTCGCTTACAGACAAAAAATATTGTTGGGCCATCATAGACCTGTACAAAAGATAAAAGCATCCCTTTTAGTTTCTAAGGGTCTTGGCCTTGCTCGCTAAAGAGCGAGAGGTCTTGGACCGTTGTTGGTGCCGCTCGCTGAAGTGCGAGGGGTCCTAGGATCCTGGTCGGCACTTTTCAGCCTCAATTATATTCCTGTCACTGAGATTATGCCTCTTTATTTCTGATTAGTTGTGGTAGTATTTTTGCATATCATTAGTCAGGGGCCCTCTTTTAGTCTATTTTTGGTGTAATCGAGATGTTGCTTGCTCAATAGTGCCTAAATGGCTAACTTTTCAATCTCAATCTCTCCACTAGTACCATTTTCAAGAGATTTTCTACTAGCTCTTAATGGATATATCACATAAAAATAAATCTTAGATGTCTGTCATGTTGGAATGCTCCCACAGCTAATCTGAACCTCAACATTAGAAAGGTACCAGTTGGATCTTTCATGACTCTTTGCTAACTTTTTACCAGCTATACTATTGGCCAATGATATAGAACATAAAGTTCCTTCATTCCCACATTAAGAAGTATCCAAGATGGTCTCAGCATTCTGTTGGTTGTGGAAGACAATTCTAAGGATGTTTTCCTCTCTTTCAGGCCAATTAGATCTTCTGCAGACATCTCACCATGGAACTGGTTCTACGTTTACATATAACTCCTCATCTTCAAGTTGTAAAAGAGAACTAGATCTAACACTTGAACTACCAACAGATGACTCTATAGAAGATGGCAGAAGTTCATATTGAATCACATGACCAGATGGAGAGTAAACCAAAAGATGCTCCAACGAATAGACCTTTCGGGTGATTGGTAGATTACCATAGTATACAGAATTATGGAAGACAGCAGCAATAGCACATGACGGTATGGATATACAGATGATGCTGGGGTTGACGGTGATGGAGAGAAGAGCTTAGATCTAGAGTCAGGGAAGGTTGGTGGACGTGCGGAAGGATGGGCTCGGCCATCCTCCAATTGCCTTGGTGTTGGCCGGCAAGAGGAGAAGCAGTGTCACGCGCTGAAGAGGTGGTCAGGAGGGTGCATGCAAAGTGTTGGCTGAATGGGGTTCGATGCCACTCAGGAGGGAATCGATCAGAGGGGATCGGTCAGAGGGGTTCGATCGGAGGGGTTCGATCATGTGGAAATGTGTGGAAGCATGCGGAGGATGCATAAAGGGAGTCCACAGAGAAGACTTACAGGCCACTGTGAGTAGTTTTGAACCCGCCATCGGATGCTTGGGGAGGTTTTGGTCGAAGGGCACGGATGGAGGTGTCGACCGAAGAGGGTTCGGTCGGAAGAATGTTCACAAAAAATTGGCTATGTGGGGTTTGTCCAAAGCATGAAGAGAGCGTCGGACCTCGAGACCGCCACGGAGAGGGATCAGTCGCACACGAGGAGGATGCTGGACCCTGAGATCACTGCTGACAGGGATCGATGCCGCCCGATACCTCCCGTGATGGATCGATCGGTGGGACCCAGCACCGCCTAAAGGGATATCGACCGATAGGGTCCGGTGTAGCTCAGAACACACAGCAAAAAAAGGGCAGGGTCCGACCATCCAGAATTAGGCCGATAGGGGGATGTTGGGATCTTCTAAACCCATGACAACTGGAGGGGCTTCAATGTCCATACCAGAGGCTGGATCGGTCGGCAAAGGAGCCCTTCGCTGGCCTTCGCACCCGATGATGCTAAGGGCCGGATGCATGCGTGTGGGTGTGTAGGGTTTTGGGGTCGGATCAACTGGCATCGACGGGTGTGGTTGTCCAGAAGGGGTTGCTCATAGTGGCGTACAGGAGTGGTCATGCGAAAGAGATGGAAGGCTTGCTCCCCCCACCCTATTTATTATTATATTTCTCTCTCTTTTTTTACCACCTTTTGTAGCTCCTCCCCTTTTACTTTTTATTCTATTCATTTTGTTGTGCCATAAGAGCAATGAGGTGCTTATTATTCTGGTGCATAGTACGAAAGTGATTAAAGATGCGCAGGTGCTTCGCATTGGGGGTGAGTCCTACGATACCAAATGGATAATTTTGGAGTTATTCGCAGCAAGCACGAAGACACAGACGGGACTTTGGGCCCCCACGAGGGACTTCGATACCATTAAAGGCTAGACCTATTTTCGAGGTTGGCCATGTCCACCAAAGAGGCTCGACCACTCATGGGGATCCATGCATCAGTGGCCTCGTCAATCGCATGAGGTCCTCTTTTTCTATAATCAAGCTGTTGTCAAAATATATTGAAATTTCTCACCTTTATATTTATTGCTTCAATTTCCTCACATTGTTGCATTTAAGGCCGAAAAGTTAGATCTTCGCCAGCAAGTGGCTTCAATCTTGATCACAGATCAACATGAGGACGCGCATGTAAGGAGTTTGTGATACAATCACAACCCAACAAATACGTAAGCATTCAAATCGAGATCTTTATCTGTACTCTTACCATGATGGGATTTTGCCGACTCTCCCACCAAAGAATGGGGGCTTTGGCTGTACTCTTATTAGACCGTGAAAAATTCAACTATGCTCCCATTAAGCAGTGGGGGCTCCGGTTGCTCTTCCGCTGAAGAGCGGGGGCTTTGCCTACTCTTTCACTAAATAATGAGAGCTCCACCAGCTCTCCTACTGAGTAATGGGGCCTTTGCTGCACTCTCATTGAACAGTGAAGAATTCAACTATACTCTCATTAAGCAGTGAAGGCTCCAACTGCTCTCCCACTGAAAAGCGGGGGCTTTGCCTACTCTTCTATTGAATAATGGGGGCTCCATCGGCTCTCCTACTGAACAATGGAGGCTTTGCCTACTCTTCTCAGGGATATAAGTGGCCATTCATGCCCTCCATAGAAGTTATAAATTTGTTAGAGAGCTCTTGAGTCTTATTTGACTCTTCATTAATTGCTTTGACTTGCACCTGAACGCTTCCTCAGTTCGAGCTTATTTTTTTTTAGATCAATCTAATTCTAAACTTCAGATTGATTTAGATCTGGCTTCAGATCGGACATGATTCGACTTCAGATCGGCTTGATATTGGGGTTCGGATCGGCTTGATTCTAGGGTTCGGATCGGCCTGATTCTGATGCTCACAAGCCTGCAACTTTTCCAAAAAGAGAGAAAATGAAGTGAAAGGTGAGCGCTTAGAACCTCTTACCAAGAAAATTTTGTGCAAGTCTTTTGAAGCTTGCTTCTCCTTCCGATATGGAATGCATGCCCCTGTTATCAGACCCGACCAAGAGTGACTGGAGGGGCATTTTTCAATCCATTAAATTTGTGACAGTGGAAAAGGAAGTACTTGAGCAGTTGGGTTCGGCATCATTTATGAATCACTTAATGAGCTTTCTTTGAGAAGTCCCTCCTACTCTAACAAGAGCAAGGAAAAGACATTTATAATAAATAATGGAGTAGGTGTAGAGTCCCATTATAATGAGGTATGGACAAGAGAGGGGAGATCGGGATCAGTTAGAAATCCCTTGCATATTTCTACTCTCTTTTTCTATTAGTTTTTGACAGACCCTTTCCCCTTCTCTTTCTCCCTCTTCTTTTAACGCATATTTGAAAAGAAGAAAAAATCATGTGAAGAGAAGGAGGGTCTCTCAAGCAGGAGAAAATTTCTTCCGAAGACTGGACGTTCGGCCAATTTTTATTTTTGAAGATATGATGCCGCTGGGGTGGCATAGTAGAGTTTCTGTGATCACTCCTCATGAATGAGCTTGCATCCTTCCGACTTAAATTATTTGTCCTTCGTTCTTAGATCTAATCCAGAGACCTTAAAAGATACCGGTGCCTCTCATTTAACAAGAGCTTGACGGTCGTACAGTGTAGACCATCTCATTTTTTTTGGAAGCTAGCAGAGGGGGTTGTGAGGCTGGGAGCCTATAGAGTGGGTTGTGGGACACCTCCTGTGAGTAACGCGAAGCATAGTCTACAATCAAAAGTCCCACCGATGAGGAAGCTCTCCGTGGCGGTATAATGGTAGATAAGGCACTCTTTTCCAAAGATGGGCAATCGCACGGGTGCCTGGCACCAGCACAAGGAAGCCCCCACTTCCTCTAGCACCAATCTGTTGATGCAAAAATCTGTCTGGAGCTGAAGGTACTGAAGCGAGGTGACATCCGATGGGTTAACGATGGTCAGACCTACAAGAAATGCACTATCGGAGGTGGTTCTGATGGAGACCCTTCGACGCTCAAATCAGATTCATGTACAGTAAGTGAAAAAAAGCATTTGCGAGAGGAAGATGAGGTGTACCTTTTAGGATCTCCTCTTTATCTTTATTTATAGTGGGAGCCTGAAGGTAGAAGCCATGGGAGAGCATAGATTATCAGAGATATTTTGTCTTTCATTAAATATCCTCGAGAGTCATGCATAGCAATGTTGACTCATGTGCATTGGGAGCTGCCCATTTTTATGGTGCGGGCTGACAAGATGTGGCTGGAGGGGATGGAGGACTCACTTTATTAATAATTTTTTTTATTAATTAATGGGGAGATGTGATGGGCTATAGAAGAGGCCTTCTTCAATCATTATGACTAGCTGCTAGTAAATATTTTGGGACCATCAAAGATGGATCGATAAATGAGAGAGCTTCGAACTATCCACAGATGACTTTGGCACGATCGAAGTCAATACAAGGGATCATATATGTAAAAAAAAAAAGGGGAGCCTTAGTTCTGATAAGAGCAAGTGAGGAAACGTTCTCTTTCCTTCTCCTTAGACACCACATTTTTTTTTTCATGACTTTCTTATATATATTTTTTGTCCTATTGTGATATCTCTTAAGAGGAGGAAACGAGTGAAAAAAAAAAATTTAATGCAGCACATCAAATCCAAGTGACCCAAGGGATATGCTAAAAAATATGTGTAGTAGATGACACGATCCGAATCCGAAGATCCTCCATCTCATATCTTCGATTGATATAAAAATATTTTAAAAAATAAAAGTGCGATCCGAAGGCCCTTCTCATAGTATCTTTGGCTGATACAGAAATATTCCCAACAACATATATATATATATATATATATATATATATATATATATATATATATATATATATATATATATTTGTACACATATTCGCTTTACCAAAAAAACGGAGAAAAGCCGCGAGAGCTTACACATTACTTCCTCTCGAGTCCTCACTGCATAAATCAATCCTGGATCTGTATCCTGTATCCACTCAGTTTGTGCTCCCTTCCCTTCCGGGATGCCTCGCGTGCTCATCGCTAACCAGTCCAGCGTCCCTCTCCCCACCGGCCCTTATCCTCCTCCGGGAGACACCGTACCACTCTCCTTCTTTGATACTTTCTGGATCTTCCTCTCCCCTTGGGTCCTGTATCCATTCAGTTTGTGCTCCCTTCCCTTCCGAGATGCCTCGCGTGCTCATCGCTAACCAGTCCCGCGTCCCTCTCCCCACCGGCCCTTATCCTCCTCCGGGAGACACCGTACCACTCTCCTTCTTTGATACTTTCTGGATCTTCCTCTCCCCCGTGCAACGTCTCTTCCTCTACCCCGACGCTGCTATCCCCTCCTCCTCTATCGTCGATTCCCTCAGGTCCTCCCTCTCCCGAACCCTTCCCCTCTTCCACCCCTTCGCCGGTAAGCTCACCTACTTCCCCGCCTCGGGCGACGCCGTCATCGACTGCTCCACGGCCGCGACGAACGGCGTCGCCTTCATCGAGGCGGAGTCGGATCTCGACATCCGCCGCCTCGCCGGCGATGAGATCCACGATTTCGAGTCCTTCCTCCAGCTCGTGCCGGATCTCCGGGCCCACGAGTTGCCAGCTCCCGTGCTGGCCGTCCAGGTGACGGCGTTTGCCGGCGGAGGGGTCGCGGTGGGTCTCACTGCCCTCCACGTGGTGATGGATGGGAAGGGGTTGTGGCAGTTTGTGGAGGCGTGGGCGGCGGCGTGCCGGTTGGGCAGCGCGCCGCTGGTTCCCGTGCCGTCACACGACCGGGTGGGAATCAAACATGCTGGTGCCCCGGAGATCGCCAGGCAATTCTTGAGGCAGCTGGCGCCGGCTCTACCCAAAGAAGTTTTCTCCCTTCTTTTTTGCCCTTTTCTTTTTTTAATTATTTTTTAGTACCACCCCTATTGAGCTTCTACCACCGGTGCATCGGCAATTTTTGAGGGAATGGGGAGCCGTCAACATAGGGCTCATGAGGGCGGTCCCGCTCATATATAAATTAATAAAAATTATGTTCATATGAGTGCAGGTTACTTAGGCAAATCATCCTAAATTAGTTTGCCCGTGGCTAAGCAGTCTTTGTTTCAAATTTTATTGTCACCATTGCTGTGATCGTGGATTAGGCCAAGCTGCTGCCCCATTATATAATCAATTTTAGAGGAGGTAGTATTGTGGTGCAGCAGAAATGGACTCCATTAATTCTAGATTGATTATGAGTAAAAAAAAATTTTGATTTATATAGGATAAAAAATTATTTTTTTATATGAGATATTTTTTTGATGGATTATAATTATAAGATTTTTTTATTTATATATCAGTTTGTGATAAAATTAAAGGACAAAATATCTTCTATTCGTAGGGAGATTTTTTCTTGATCGGAAGGATTATATTATGGGGTGGAAGATAGTATGCTTTTAATCATAATTTTTTTTGATTAAAAATATATATATATATTTTTTTTTATTTTAAATTTTAAATATTAAAAATATAATTTTGGATGCGTAAATCCAAAGCCAGTCGATTAGACAATTCTGTCATGGCTGTTTCTCTTTTTTTTTTGTATGTTTGGCAAGTTATGACTGCACGACTTCTACATTTGACAAATCTGTGACGTCAAAAGATTCGGAAAATTAGATGTATACCTTAGCCCTTTTGTCAGTCCCGCGTGTGGAGAACGCGGCTGTTTATCCAAAAAAAACAGAACGTGCCCCGATGGGTATGCAAAGTAAATAGAAATTTACAAACTCATAATTGAGGTGTTGAAACTAACTGAGCAAATTTTTTTTTTCAAAAAAAATATTTTTAGAAAAAATTTGCTCATGGATGAGCTCTGTTGCGGTTTGTTGCAATTTGTCTCCAGTGATATAGTTGGACCACCATGTTTGAGTGTAGAACGACAGAAAACTGATGGAGATGGACCACTTATCGAAGAGAGAGCATAGTCGAGAGGATCAAGAATAGGAGCGAGAGCTCGTGGTACGACAAATGGAGGTAAATCAATTCGGCCGGATGGAAAGGATGGCCGGTGGTGTCTGGTGGCAGCAAAGATACCTACAAGAAAAGCCCACGTTGGAGATGGTTCCGACGAAGACATTCCAATGCGCAAGTCAGTTTTCAGCTCAAGAGGTGGAGGAATGAATGAGACAGTTTTGAGCTTTGAATCTTGGAATGTGCGTATCTTTTGAGGATCTTCTCTTACCTCCATTTATAAAAAAAGCGACGTGAAGAACGAAAGGATAGGAATGTATTTCGATAACGTTCTGTCATACAGAGCCGTATAAGGGCATCTTTAAATGGCCTCGTCAATAAGCATGCTTTTTGCCTGGCGCGTCAGTGGTCGCGGCGACAGACCTTATCGCACACGCATATGGCATAATTGATGACTTTGTAATGTCCTATCACGGCATGGAGCAGAGCATCTAGGATATGACCTCAGGATGATGTGATTTGATGTGACTCGATATGACCACATGACAATCTCACTTGATCGCCTGCTGTTTGGCCGATATCGATATTCAGGTCGTCACTAGCCGGAATAAGATGAAATTAATTGGAAGCGGTTCGGGGTGAATGACCCGCATGCCAACAGTCTCGGACTCGCTAAGTAGAGTTGGTAAGTCAGGTCGGTCGGTAGATGACCGATCTGAAGTGTCAAGCACTGTAGGCAACTGAAGAACTCGATCTGTGGATCAGGATTGTCGTGACAGGCAAGTATGTCGTTTCTTGCCAATGTCACTGGAGAAATAGGCCGGTCGTTCGTCGACGTAGTCTTCAACTTGGACTATCACCACATCCAGATGATGTTGAGGTCAAACTTTCACCGACCTCAATTTTCAGATGAAGTCGATCTCCTGGTGAGACGGGCTTCCTAGGGACTACAGTCTTCTGATAAGGTCGGCTTTTGTCGAGGTAGGCCTCCGGTTGAGGTCGATTATGTAACGAGAACCTATCCTAACAGTTGTCCCCCAACTCTTGAGTCTGATTATATAGTTTTGATCGGCAAAAGGAGTTAACTGATGTGTGGGTCCGAGGAGCTTTTCCCAACGACCATCTCTGGAAGCCGCATGCAGCGGACTTGTTGTCTTGGGTGCGGGTCACCATTCTGTGGAGCATCTCATCGAGTTCGAAGCATGATACTTGAGATGGAGTATGCTCGTATTTCCACTTCACTTCGGATCAACTGATCCTTGGTCAATTAGGCATAACCCGACTGACCACAACTTTTTGCTTGGGTCTGTGCCGCGAACTGAAACATATTCTCCAGCGGCCCTTTGTCCATAGCTGGCACGCTAACAGTTGTCGGACTTCACAACTCCGTTAAATGAGTATTAGCCAAATAATATCGAATTTTGTCTGGGTCTGCACTGCGAACTGTAGCTTATAGTCCAGCTAGCGGTCTTTCAGTCAGAGCTGGCACGCTAACAGTTGCCAGACTCTATGGCTCCGTTAAATGTGCATTAGCCGAATAACGTCGGATTTCGTCTGGATCTGCGCTGCAAACTATAGCTTATAGTCCAGCGATCCTTCGGTCATATCTGGCATACTAACAGTTGCCAGACTCCATGGCTCCGTTAAACGGGTATTAGCCGAATAACGTCTCATCGGATACCAGTGACTAAGTTACTAACGTCTGGAGGAGTTTTTCGAATCAGAGGAATATCCCGAGTCACCTGCCCCCCATAGTGTTGATCTCGTCGAGGTCACGGTCGACACATTTTGGAGGGGTTTCTCAATGATTTCTTTGGAGTTCCTCCTCGAATTTTGTCGAGATGACCTCATGTCTCGTCAGTACTGTTGTTGCACCTCAAATTTTATCGAGGTGACCTAGCATCTCGTCAATATTTTGACCATACTGCACCTCGAAAATTGTCGAGGTGACTTGGGGTCTTGATGAGTGTTTTTATTGTAGGCCATTCCATCATAGAGGAGCGTCGTCGCTTGCTGTGCCTCGAATCTAGCCGAGGTGGCCTTGGTCCTTGACCAAAGGTTTCCGTGTCACATCTCGGACCTGACCGAGGTGACCTCTAATCGGGTCGAGGGTTAAGCCTCCATGAGTTGAGATATTTAACACAAAATTGTAGGAAAGAAAAATTTTTATTTACAAGGTGTTCCAATTGATAATACATCCATAAATTTTTGGTGTTCCAGATTCGAAGAATCTCCATGCTATCCAGGCTCTCGATCTTGTATGCTCCAGGTCGTAGAATCGTGGAAACCTTGTAGGGACTTTCTCAATTCGGGGCAAATTTTCTTGCTCGGTTGGTTTGAAGATTTCAGCTCTTCTGAGGATCAGATCTCCGATTTGGAAGATCTTAGGCTTGACTCAGAAGTTGTAGTACCGAGCTATCTTTTGCTGGTAAGAAATCATCCTCAGTTGGGCTTATCTTCGAATCTCATCGAGCAAGTTCAAATCAGCTCATCGCTTGTCCAAATTGAGCCATTCATCATAGAGCTCCATCCGAGTCGAAGTTAGGCCGATTTCGATCAGGATCATAACTTCCATGCCGAATGCCAGTCTGAAGGAGATCTCTCTGGTCAGGATCTGAGAAGTTATTATGTAAGACCATAGGACGCTGGAAAGTTTGTCGGCCCAACACCCTTTGGCTTGGTCGATTCTTATCTTCAGGCCTTGTAGAATTATCTATTGGTCTCTTCGACTTCTCCATTAGACTGCAAGTGCCCGATTGAGTTAAATCTATGGATAATGTGATACTTTGTACAGAATTTTCAAATCTAACATTGTCGAATTATCGATCATTATCAATGATGATCACTCGAGATAGACCAAAATGGTAGATGATGGATTTTCACAAAAAGTCGGTAGTTTTTTTTTTCGTTATCTGCACCAATGATTCGATCTCCACCCACTTGGTGAAATAGTCGATGGCAATAATGATAAACCTTCTTTGCCACTGACTGGTGAAAAAGAATCGAGTATATCGACTCCCTATTGATCAAAAGGCTATGGTGCCGAGATGGTCGTGAGTTAACTTGATGAAAGTCTTGGGATATTGATAAACATCTGACATTGGTCGCACTTTTGCACTAAGTCGACAGCATCATTTTACATGATCGGTCAATAATATCCTTAACATAGTATCTTGTAGGAGAACGACTTATCCTCCAAGTGGTTGTCCCAAACGCCCTCGTGGACCTCCCAAAGAGCATAATTGGCTTCGGAGGGCCGGAGGCACTTGAGCGGGGGTAAAGACGTCGACCTACGGCAGAGTTAGTTGTCGATGATCACGTACCCAACCATCAATCTTCTCATTTGGCGTGCCTCAGTAGGATCAGTTGGTGAGGTTTCATTGATCAGAAACTCAACAAATAGATCGATCCAGCTTAATTCATGACCAACCTGAACTTGGTGAACTTCCTCCTCGAAATCGATACTTGGATTTTCGAGGTGCTCGATGAAGATCCTCTCCAACTCGCATCAGCTAGATGTGGCAAGTCGAGATAAGAAATCAGCTCGAATATTTTCTGAGCGGGGAATATTGTAGATCTTGAAGTAATCAAAATTTATTTGCAAAGATCTAAGTTTCTATAGGTACCTAAAGAGAATTGGATCTCAGGCCTTATATTCTCCTCAGGATTGTCTGGCGACCAGCCGTGAGTCGGTGAACACTCTTAAGCATTTTACACTGAGATCTTTGGAGATCTTCATTCTGGCTATCAAAACTTTGTATTCAGCTTGATTGTTAGAAGCTTTGAAGCCAAACTGAAGGACGTACTCGATCACCACCCCATCAATGTTGGTCAAAATGAGACTTGCACCACAGTCTTGGGCGTTTGAGGCTCCATCCACATGTAAAATCCATGCAGGCTCTGAATTTTCTCCTTGGGGGTAGTCTTCGACTTAGCTGTCGTCAGTCAGAGTACACTCGGTAATAAAGTCGGTCAGTATCTGAGCTTTCATCGAGAATCACAGAACATAAAAGATATCAAATTGCTGAGTTTGATCGTCCATTTGGCCATCCTTCTTGAGGTGTCTAATCGTTGAAGTAGAGTCCTCAGAGGGAGGTCGGTCAGGACTTCATTGAGTGGGCCTGAAATAAGGTCATAGTCGCTGAGTCGTCTTGATGAACATGAAGACCATCTTTCAATTCAGGGATACCTGACTTTCACCCCACGCAGCATCCGACTTATATAATAGATCAATTTTTGTACTTTATTTTTTTCTCAAACAAGTATCGAGCTCACGACTTCAGGAGTTACAACCAAATACATAAGTAATTCATCGTCGGTATTTGGCTTTGTCAGGAGTGGAGGAGAACTCAGGTACCACCTCAGATCATTGAAAGCCTTCTGACATTCTTTCGTCCTAATGAATTTCATTTGCTTGAGGATTTTGAAGAAAAGGAGGCACCGTTCTGCAGACTTGAAGATGAACCGGCTCAAAGATGCAACACGTCCCGTCAGTTTCTGAATATCCCGTCAAGAGGTCGAGGGCTTTATATCGAGAACTATCTTGATCTTTTAGGGGTTGGCCTCGATGCCTCGCTTCATCACCATGAAACAAGAAACTTTTCCAATGTGATGTGAAGGCATACTTTGTCGGGTTCAGTTTCATCCGACGTCTCCTCAGGGACTCGAAAGCTTTTGCCAGATCGTTGATATGGAGAGCAACTTTCTTGCTTTTCATGAGCATGTCGTTGACGTAGACTTCATATTACGACTGATCTAATTTTTAAAAATTTTATTGACCAGCCTCTGATATGTAGCCCCGATATTTTTGAGACTAAAAGACATGACTTATAGCAGTACAAGCCTTTGTTGGTGATGAACGTCGTCTTCTCCTCATCCTCTGATGCCATTCGAATCTGATTGTAGTTGGAGAAGGTGTCTATGAAGTTGAGCAGCTGATGGCCCGACGTGGCATCAACCAGTTGATCAATCAGGAGTAATGGAATGCCGTCCTTCGAACAAGCTTTATTCAGATTGGTGTAGTCGATGCATATCCATCACTTGCCATTAGCTTTCTTGACCATCATAATATTCGCAAGCCAATCTGAATAGGTCGTCTCATGGATGAAGTCAGCTGCTAGCAATCTATCGATCTCCTTGTCGATAGTCTTCTATCACTTGGGAGCGACTTCTTTTTTTTTATCTCACCAGCTTGTGCTTGACATCGATATCTAATCGATGGATAATTACATCAGGTGAGATGCCTGACATGTCTGAGACAGATTAGGCGAATACATCTACATTCTTTCTCAAAAAGTTGATCAGCTTCTCTCTCAGTTCATCGCTCAAGGAAGATTCGACCTGAACAGTTCTGATCGGATCCTTTTTTAGGGGCACCAAGGTGAGTTACTCTGCGAGTTCTCCTTGACTTTTTTCCTCTCTTTGATCCAGTCTGTCATCGATGGGAAGAGCTTCAGCTGACTTCTTTTCTCTAACTATGGTTAGGTAACATTGTCGGACCAGCTGCTGATCTCCCTCATCTCATCGATTTTTTTTCTCATCAGAAAGCGTATGAGCAAGTGATACATTGAGATGATTGCTCAGAGTGCATTCAGCCCGGGTCGGCCCAAGATAACATTGTAAGTGGAAGAAATCTGGACTACAAGAAAACTAAGCTGCACGATCGATTGCCAAAGTAGTCGTCTGGTAGTAACAGAAAGTTTTATCTCCCCTTCTACCTCAATCGAGTCATCGGTGAATCCAGTTAAGGAAGCGTTGACTAGTTTAAGTCGATTAATAAAAAGTTGCATTCAAGAAAAATAATCATAGAAAATTATGTCAGCTGAGCTTCCATTATCAATAAGACATCATTTTACATCATAATTAGCTATTGCCATTGGTACAATAACAGCATCATTATGAGAAATTTGGACTCCTTACAGATCTTTCTCGGAGAAGATGATGTCATCATTTAATCATCGACATTTGGGAGAGCTTTTTGAGTCATTGCCTCTCAGAGGTCTTGGTCCTGTCGAGATCACGTTGATCACGTACGCCAGCTATAGGTTGAGTGTGAACTTCCTCGTCAGGACACGACTGAGGCTGGAGTCATCAAATAGCTGCATAGGTCAGTCCTGCACGTACTTCTCGAGATATCTCCGTCTTATTAGGTCCTAGATCTCGTTCTTCAACTCGATGCACCTCTCAGTGTCATGGCTGTAGTCGCGATGGAACTGACAGTAGCACCTCCGGTTACAGAACGTCGCTCTTGTCTTTATCGGGTGGGGTCGTCTAAGGTAGTCTTCCCCTTCTATCTCCATAAGGATCTGTGCACAAAGAGTGGTTAGAGGGATGTATGAATCGTACCTGAGGTCGAAGTTCTTTGGCCTCGACCTTAGTTGAGAAGGTGGGACCTCCCTCTTAGCGTGGGCTCGACTAGGTCCCATGGAGGTTCTTTCTTTCTTGGTTTTTTTCTTCGAGTCTTTGCCCTCAGATCGACGTTGGTCCTTCTTACTCTCCTCGGATTGGATGTACTTCTGCGCACACTCGAGGAGTTTGATAAACATCTGGGAAAACATTTTGTTCGGAGAATAGGTAAACTTGGAGCTATTTAGTCCCTGCTTTATGGCCGCAATGGCCATCGATTTGTCGAGGTTCCAGACCTCCAAGGTGGTAGCATTGAAGCACGGCACAAAGTCTCATAGAAACTCTCCGTCTTGTTGTCTAACGAAGAAAAAGCTATCAGATATCCACAGTGCCTTCCGATTGGTACTGAAGTACGTCAAGAAAGCTGTCTGAGCTGGTCGAACGAATGGATATTCCCTAATTGAAGTCTGGAGTACCATGTCCAGGCGATCTTCCTGAGGGTGATCGAGAGGACGATGCAGAGAAGGGCGTTGGATGCACCCTGAAGAAGTATGAGAGTTTTGTAGCTCTCAAGATAGTCGAGCGAATCAGTGGAGCCATCGTACTGTTCCACCTGCAGCATTTTGAACCGACTTGAAATCGGTTTGTAGAGAATCCATCAAGAGAAAGTTGAATGGGAGCTGATGTCAAGCTCATCGGTAGGATCTTAGTTGTTCGCCTGGAGCCGATTCAAGCGTGATCAAACTCCTTCAGCTTGAGGTCGTCTTCGTCCAGCCACTGCTGAGATTCATCAAGATGCTTGGAATATCGGGGGTAGAACCTTCTTCGAAAGAAGATTTTGATAGAAATCGTGGCCTCTTCCCCTTGTGTGAAGCTCGTCGAGGGGAGGGGGACCAGCGATCATCAGAGTGGCGCACAGAGTGCACCAAGAGTCAGGTTGTGGCGACCGTCGGACGGGCTGAGAAGCCATCCGATGGAAATGTCGAGATGAGTGGCAGGACGGAGAATGGGGTCGAGACTCTGCATGGAGGGTGCATCCTGCGGTGCTGAATCCTCTGTCCACCATTACTGTTGTTGCTGCTGCTCTACAGTCTGCTGGAGACTGTGGACAGCCTCCATCAGTGCACTAATTTGCTGTATCAAAGCGGCAAACTGTTGCTGGTCCGCTGTTTTCTCCAGTCGCGAGGCACTCGGCTCCCCGAAGGTCACCGGAAGTGCATCACATCGCGATGAGCGCCCAGCGAAACTAAGGAAAGTATTTTGCACTCTTATCTTGGCCATTATAATTCCTGGAAGGATGTTTCTTCTCCCCCTCCTGGTATGCCAAGATGTTGCGGCTCGTCTCCGATGGGGTAGTCAGATCATCGTGCCTGAGTGCGGAACGGCAGAAAACTTGTGGAGAAGGATTGCTCACTGGAGAGAGGGCACAGTCGAGAGGGCTGAGAATGGGAGCGAGGGCTCGCAGTGCGACGAACAGAGGCAAGATCAACTCAGATCGGATGGAAAGGATAGGCAATGGCATCCGATGGCAGCAGAGAGATCTACAAGAAAAAGCCCACATCGAAGATGACTCTGGCAAAGATACTCCGATGCTCAAGTCAGTTTTCAGCTCAAGAGATGGAGGAGCGAGTGAGGTAGAGTTTTAAGCTCTGAGTCTTGGAATGTGCGAACCTCTTGGGGTCTTCTCTTACCTCCATTTATAAAGAGAGTAGGATGAAAATGAAAAGACGAGAATGTATTTCAATAACGTCCTATCATACGAAACTGCATGAGGATATCTTTAAATGGCTCCATCAACGAGCATGCCTTTTGTCCGACGCATCGATGGTCGCGATTGTGGATCTTATCGCGTGCATGTGGTATGATTAATGATTTTATGATGTCCTATCATGATGCGGAATAGAGTGCTTAGGATATGATCTCAGGATGATGCGATTTGATTGGACTTGACATGACCGCATGGCAGCCTCACTTGACCACCCACTGTTTGACCGATGTCAATATTCAGATCGGTCACTAGCTGGAGCAAGATGAAATTGATTGAAAGCAACCTGGGATGAATAATTCGAGTGCCAGCAGTTTTGGACTCTCTAAGTAGGATTGGTAAGTCAGGTCGGTAGATGACCGACTTGAAGTATCAGATGCTGTAGGCAGTTGAAGAATCCGATCTGTGGATCAGAGCTATTGCAGCAGGCAAGCTTATCAGTTTCTCACTAATGTTACTGGCAGGTCGGTCGTTCATTGATGTAGTCTTCAATTTAGACTATCGTCACATTCAAGTGATGTTGAGGTTGAATTTTTATGATTTCAATTTTTGGATGGGTTTGATTTTTTGATGAGATTAATTTTTTAAAAATTATAATTTTTTTATAAGATCAATTTTTATCGAGATAAATCTTCGATCAAAATCAATTATACGACGTAAACCTATCCGAACAGCTCCCATATATATCTTTTTTATTTTTTTATATGATCTGGTACCAACCGGACGTCGAGTTTATCATGGGGACACAGTGTCCTAGGTTGGATGGCTGCCACACTTGTACAACAAATGGAAAATGGCATACAACCCTAGCACCACTCTAGGAAATTTATATGGTTTGCGGATGCTGAAAGACTTGTCAGTAGGCAGTCTACAAAGCATCAATCACTTGAAAATGTTGAGACTTGATATGAAGCAATTGTACGGATGCTAGAATATGTGAGTTAGGCATTTTTCAAGAAAAGAATAATTTCATGGCCTTTTGTTGTATGAGTAGTTTCCTTGTTAATCATGAAATTTGTTGGCCTATATGAGGATTGATTTATTATTAAATGACCAAATTAATCAGTATATATAAATGCTCATGGTAAGCATCCTGAAGCATATTAATTATTAAAATGGATGACAATACATTTCATAGAGATATTTGTGGCCCTCTCACTCCAAACAACATTTTTTTAAAGAAGAAGAAAAAAAAAAAAAAAAGATAAACAGCAGCTTTATGGGAGGATTGGAATGTAACACCCCGGATGAGCCTTATACCACCCTAACACCATTCTCAAAATAGGCGTGACTTTGAATAAGCTAAATACCTGGTCAAACATTGTGTGCCCATTTTTTATGGATATAAGTTTTTCCATATCTATGAATAGAGTATTGGCATCTGTTGCGGTCAATCGCCTCGTCGTCCGATCGTCGGAGAGCGTGCACCTGCAAAATGAAGTCCGCACTGACCGGAGACGACTCCGGCGGGGACCCTCCGACGGTCAAGTCAGAGAGGTGACTGGGCAACAGTGAAATGTAGACAGAGAGCTCTTATCGAGAGAGAGAGAGGAGCGAGCCTGCGTTTTTGGGAGAGACGGAGCGGATCGATCCTTTGCACTGTTGCCTTTCCCGGTATATATAGTGGAGCTAGGTATGGCGCCGTCATTAATGGCGCAGACAAGTGAGGAACTGTCAACTCACTGTAGGCTGTCAGAGCCGCCGTGAAAAACGTCATGTCGCCGTGTGGCCGTCTAATCACCAGGGTTGACCCGGCTCTCGGCGGGACAATGCCCCTAGGTAACTGTGCCGCGTGTCCGTGTCAGAGCTGACGACGTCTGGCGGCTGTACGGTGGTTGGAGGAGCCGACCGACCTAAAGTCGGTAGCCAGCCGAGTGGTGTCGGGCCCCTCCATCGGTCGGCGAGCTTCATGTAAGTCGGCCATATAACCTCGAGGTTCAGTCGGTCGGGATGGATACGCCCGACATACCCCAGTCGGCGATGGGCCGTTGGACGGCCGGTGGTTAGCCGCAGATGGCATCCGTCAGTCGGTCGCCCCGACCGACGATCGGTCGGTCTATCGGCCAGTCGGATTCGTCCAACGGAGGCGGTCAGGCCGTCAGCCGGTCGGGCGGTCGGGCCCTCCGGCAGTCGGTCGGGCCCTCCGGTCGGTCGGGCCCTCCGGTCGGTCGGGCCCTCCGGCAGTCGGTCGGCGGGTATCCCCCAACAGTTGCCCCCCTCCACTCCTAAGTCGGGTGGTGAGCTGGCCGAGGCTTCCATTCGGGCAGCAATCCCGGACGACTGGGAGTGGATTTGTCGCACATGTAGATCCGACCGTACTGCCGGATGATCCGATGTCAGACGCCTCATGAATGCCTAGCGATCCGGACGTCCAGTCGATTTCAGAAGTCACGTCGGCGTCAGGTGTCAGACGCCACGTCTTGTCGTCGTCAGTCGTTACGTCGGTGTCAGAAGATCGGGCGCCGGACGATACGGCGTCAGTCGATCGGATATTCGGTGCCGATCGCGGGAGAGAGGGCCACTGTCAGGCGTCCCATCGGGAACGCGAACCGGCGCAGGTGCGTGAATGCAGGACTGCGCCCCGCATGCCACGTGTCAAGGTGGTTGGCCGGCGCCCCCTCCGGCATTTAATGCAGGCGGTGCGGCCGTCCCGGGGCGGGGAGCGCCGAATCCTCCGCCAATCGGTGGGCGCCACGCATCGCGCATCTACAGGTCTTCGGTCGGCGCGAAAGGATCTCGACCGTCGGTCGGCCCTATATATATAGGACCCCCCGGACCCTGACCCACATTTGCAACATTTCGCTGGGGAAACTCTGTCCGGGCGATTTTTCAGTCGTCGCGGGCAGAGCTCTTCTTCGTTTGCGGAGGGTCCATCCGGTTCGTGGTCCCTCCTTCTCCTTCTTCCTTCCTTTCTTCTCTCTTCTCTTTCGGTCCCTGCATAATGACCAGGAAACCGACCCAGGGAGCTCGGTCGGGGAACCCGACCGACGACTCCCGATCGGCTCCGGAAGATGAGGCCTCCTCGCTTTCGGGGCCGAACGTCGATCAGCTTCGGGAGCACTATCGCATCCCGGAGCAGTTTCGGCTCTCCGCTCCAGGGGCCGGCGGTCGGGTCAACAACCCTCCGCCTGGCGATCTGGCGCTGTACGTTGAAGACCTTCGCGCGGGTCTTCGACTTCCGATTCCGGAGTTCGTCCGGAATCTACTTGATTATTACGGACTCTGTCCGGCGCAACTGGCGCCGAACTCTGTTCGTTAATCATTTCTTTCGCGCTGTTGTGTCAGCTCTTGCCGACCAACCCCCGTGTTTCGCTCTTCCGGGCCTTCTTTGTGCTCCGACCCCACCCTAAAGCCCGAGGGTGGTGGCTCTTCAACCCCCGAAGGGTCTCGCTTTCATAACTGGTCTTCCGTCGTCCATTCATGGATGGAAGAACCAGTTTTTCTTTGTTTCCTCCTCTTCTTCTTGGGCTTTCCTTCTCGTTGGGGTATACCCCGAACAGAGGCCAACGACAACAGTCGGGTGGATGCGGACGACCGGGAGGACTTCCACCGACTGAAGGACATGTCGGTACCGAAGCAGAGGGAGCTTGTTACCGAACAAGCTCTCTATGACGCCGGCTTAAGTCTGGTCCCCGAATAGGTATCGCCCGATCCTCCGGCTTTTCTTTTTGTTCATCTTTTGGTCGGTTTTGGTCCAGCCTTTAACTCTCTTGTCGGTATTGCAGGGACACCACCGAGGATGAGGCCGACGGATGCCGAGATTCGGCAGTTCGCCAAGAGGAAGAGGCCAGCATCGGGGGCCGACCCTTCGCGTCCTGCAAAGAAGCCAACCCCAGTCCCGCCGATCGTCGAGTCGTCGGCAACCGACCAGTCGGAGCCGGTCATAGCTCTTGCGGCTCCGACGGTCCAAGTCGAGGAGAGGCCGACTGAGGAGGCGGCCGAAGGAGTATCGGTGTCTTCGCCTATGCGGGTGGAGCCGGATGACGTTCGGGAAATCGAACATCGTCCGGCGGCGTCCGTTGGCGCAACGGGAGGCGTCGGGTCAAACTCCAGCGTCCCGTCGCTGCCAGTCCCGTCGGTCGGGGCAGCTGATCGGGGGAAGTCCCCGATGGAGCCACGGAAGAGGATGGGTCGGGGGCCGGTCGATGCCTCCAAGCGCCTACTACCCCGAGGGTGCGTCGGCGTTGGCCGACCACGATCTTGCGAGGAGGTTGTGCCAAGGAATCCTCCTCCCAACCGACGTGGGGTTGCTGCGAACTCGGCAGGTGACCGAGATGTTGTCTCGGTTCTACCCGACGATGGTCGAGGTAAGCTTCGGGTCCTCTCTTCCTTAGAAATTTTCCTTAGGAATTTTTGTTTATCATGCGATTCTGACGAAGCTTCCTTCCGCCGGCAGCTGATCTTCACAATGTCCGAACTGGAGGCCGGATACCGAAGGTTCGGCAACGCTCGGACAGCCTTCAAGGAAAGTCGGCGACGGCCGAGGCTGAGAGGGCAATGCTGGCCGACCAACTTCAGCAATCGGCCGATCGGGAGGCCAAGTTGGTCGACGAGGTCTCTCGGCTTGGGTCCGAACTCCGGTCGGCCAAAAGGAGGCAAAGCACAAAGGTCGGGCCGTACGCGCCTTCGCCGTGAACGGGATGGTGCCACCGCCGAACTCCAAGGTGAACGCGAGCAACTTCGGGCTGGCCTGGAGAAACTTGCGGAAGCCGAAGAGGAGTTGTCCATCGCCCAGGTCGACGCCGAAATGGCTAAGGCCGAGGCGGAGTCGGCGAGGCAGGAGCTTGCCCGTGCTGAGGAGGAGGCAAGGTCGGCGAGGGAGTCGGCCGATCGGGCGGTGGAGGACTTTCGGGCCTCCGACCGATACCGGGAGGAGATGCTCAAGTCGGGCTTCGCCTCATACCGGGTCGGGTTCGAGGATGGTCGGGACGCCGTCCATGCCTTGTACCCGGAGGTGGACGTCAGCCGCGTCGTCCCGCCGTTCGTCGAGGAAGGAGCCGAAGAGGAAGGAGCCGAAGAAGAAGCCGACCAGCCGTCGGGAGGCGTCATCCTAGCGGAGGAAGCTGTCCCGGAGCAGGTGCCGACCGAAGCTCCTTTGCCGACTGAAGCCCACTCTTTGCCGACTGAAGGACATCCTTCTGTCGTTGACCCAGCGCTGCTCACGGTCGAGACGCCGATCATCCCCGATCCTCCGTTGGTTGAAGAGATCGACTAGGACGAATGATCGGCCCAGCCGACCGTCTCCCTCTTTGTTTCTTTTTGAAAATACATGTAATCGGGCTTCGACCCGACTTTGTAATTTCCTTTCATCAATGAATGAAATTTTCTTCTTTTCCTTCTTGTTTGTAATGCCGACCATTGCTGCGATGCGGAACCTTAGTCACTAACTTAAGCAAGTCGCCAACTTACGTAAGTCGATAGGACTTCGACAATTTGTGCAGCCCCGAAGGTAGAATGCGTCCCGACTTTAGGTCGGCTTCGGGTAGTCGAAGTTGTCAGTCGGGTCCATCTGTTGAGTCGGGATCCGACCGAACCTGGTAAAGGTTAGGGAGTCGGACTTCCGTAGATGCGTTTAGTCGGTCATTTGCGTCGCCATGTCGGGGAACGATAGTAAGTCGAGTCCCCACTCTCCTGCGTCGGGTCCTGTATCCTCCGACAGACGGTAGCAAGCCGAATGTCATTCAGCCGGCCGAAAATCGATCGGCAAGTAGTGGTGCGACTAAGGTCACGTCATGTGATAGACGGTGGTAAGCCGAATATCCCTCGACCGGCCGTAGCCTGGTCGGAAGTCGCGACAATAGTCGCGTGGGCTTTTAGCCTTTCTTCGGTCGGGGCCCGATCGGCCTGTCGGCCGATGGATTCTGCCCGAAAATTCGACCGTAGAAGGAGTATGAACTCCCGTCGCAACAGCTGCATCGGCCTTTGGGCGGATGTGTTGCCGAAAGTCGAAGGAGTGTAACTCCCGTTCATAAGAGTCCGTCGGCCCTTGTGAAGGTCCGACGAATCGTCGAAGGAGTGTTAACTCCCGTCATTGTAGATGCATCGGTCCGTGTAAGGGTCCGGTGTATCGTCGGTGTCAGGTCCACGTCGATACGTCGGGGCTGAGCGCCGATTGCTAGTCGAAGAGTTAGAACTCCGATTTTTCAAACTGAACTTGTATTCCGACAATGGAGTTACAAAATTCACTGATAATACAGCTTCAAATTGTCGGCGTTCCAAGTTCGGGGAATGGGTTTCCCCTCAAGGGTCTCCAGCCGATTGCTCTCGGCCCGAAGGTGTCTGCAACCTTGTAGGGTCCTTCCCAGTTGGGAGCCAGCTTCCCTTGGTCCAAGGGCTTCGACACTTCTGCCTTCCTCAAGACTAGGTCGTCAGGCCTGAAGAGCTTTGGTCTGACCTTGGCGTTGTAGTACCGGGCGACCCTCTGTCGGTACGAGGCCATTCGAATTTGAGCCTCGTCTCGTAGCTCGGGGAGGAGGTATTCGAATTTGAGCCTCGTCTCGTAGCTCGGGGAGGAGGTCTAGGTCGACCCTCCGACTCTCGGAGTTGTCTGGCTCTTGGTACTGCTCGACCCTTGAAGACGGTAGGCCGATCTCGAGCGGGATCATCGCCTCTGTCCCGTAGGCCAAACTGAACGGTGACTCCCCGGTCGGGACGCGGGGGGTCGTTCGGTAAGCCCACAGAACGGAGCCCAGCTCGTCGACCCAGAGACCTTTGGCTTCGTTCAGTCGGGTCTTGAGTCCATGGAGCAAGGTTCGGTTGGTCACCTCAACCTCACCGTTGGACTGTGGGTGCCCGACTGAAGTTAGTCGGTGGCGGATGTGGAACCTGGCGCAGAAGTCTCTGAAGTCTTGGTTGTCGAATTGCCGTCCGTTATCGGTGATGATGGTGTGTGGCAATCCGAACCTGAAGATGACGGACTTTTGGATGAAGTCCTCCATCTTCCGCTCGGTGATCTGCGCCAAGGGTTCGGCTTCGACCCACTTTGTGAAGTAGTCGATGGCGACAACGATGAACTTTCTCTGGCCCGACGCCGGTGGGAATGGGCCGAGAATATCGACTCCCCACTGAGCGAAGGGCCACGGAGCGATAATGGGAGCGATTTGGCTGGCCGGTTGGTGCTGAATATTGGCATACTTTTGGCATGGCTCGCACCTTCGGACCAACTCTGCCGCATCCTTCTTCATGGTTGGCCAGTAGTAGCCTTGTCGCAAGACCTTGAAGGCTAAGGACTTGCCCCCCAAGTGATTCCCACAAATTCCTTCGTGAACCTCTCGGAGAGCGTAGTCGGCGTCGGATGGCCCCAAGCACCTGAGCAGAGGGAGGGAGAACGACCTTTTGTAGAGTCGGCCGTCCATGATCACATATTGCGACGCCGACCATCGGAGTCGCTTGGCCTCCGCGGGATCTTCGGGACTGGTCCCGTCGGTCAGGTACTGGACGATCGGGTCCATCCAACTTGGTTCGGACGTTAGCTGCTGCACCTCTTCGACCCGATCGATGCTCGGCTGCTGGAGATTTTCGACGAACGTCTGGCCCAAAGAGTCATAGGCCGACGTTGCCAATCTGGAGAGAGCGTCGGCGCGGGCATTCTCCGTCCTGGGGATGTGGGAGATCTCGAAATACTCGAGGCGTGCCACGAGGTCCTTCACCTTCTGAAGATACTTGACCATGGTCGGATCTCGCGCCTCGAAGTCGCCCTTGACCTGCCCCACGATCAGCTGAGAGTCGGAGAATGCCCGGAGGCTGTCGATGCCCAGCTCCTTCGCCACCCTCAAGCCCGCGAGGAGTGCCTCGTATTCGGCTTGATTGTTGGAGGCCTTGAAGTCGAACCGGAGGACGTATTCGGCGACTACCCCATCCGAATTCGTGAGCAGGAGCCCGGCCCCGCTTCCCTGAGCGTTGGAGGCTCCGTCGATGTGGAGTACCCAGGTGGAGATCGGGTCTGGCTCAGAGATCGAATCTCGTCCCGGGCCTTCAGCTCCCGACCCTAGGTCGGTCGTCGGGCATTCGGCGATGAAGTCGGCCAGGACCTGGGCCTTCAAGGCAGGCCTTGGCCGGTACTGAATGTCGAACTCGCTAAGCTTCATCGTCCACTTAGCGAGTCGTCCGGATGTGTCGGGTCGGCGCTGTATGGCCCTCAGGGGCCGGTTGGTGAGTACCACGATGGCGTGGGCCTGGAAGTATGGTCGAAGCTGTTGCGCGGAGACGGTCAGGGCGAAAATCATCTTTTCAGTCTCCGAGTATCTGGCTTCGGCACCGTGGAGTACTTTGCTGGTGTAGTAGACGGGCTGATGAGTCCGGCACTCGTTTTCCCGAACAAGCACCGAACTGATCGCCTCGGAAGATGTGGCCAAGTAGAGATACAAGGTTTCCCCGACTTGCAGCTTTACGAGCAGCGACGGGGAAGCCAAGTACCTTTTCAGGTCTTCGAAGGCCTGTTCGCACTCATCCGACCAAGAGAAGCCGTTCGCCTGATGCAGAGTCTTGAAGAACGGGAGGCACCTTTCAGCTGACCGAGAAATGAATCGGCTAAGAGCGACGATTCTTCCGTTCAGCTGTTGGACCTCCTTCTTGGTGTTCGGATGACGCATGTCGAGGATTGCCTTTATCTTCTCAGGGTTGGCCTCGATCCCTCTCTGAGAAACGAGGAATCCGAGGAACTTCCCTGAGGTCACCCCGAAAGCACATTTGGTCGGGTTGAGCTTCATTCAGTGTCGTCGAAGGGTGCAGAAGGTCTCCTCGAGATCCTGAACATGGTCCGGGATCTGCGTGCTCTTTACCAGCATGTCGTCCACGTACACTTCCATATTACGCCCGATCTGGTCTTTAAAGACCTTATTGACGAGTCGCTGGTAGGTGGCGCCGGCGTTCTTCAATCCAAAGGGCATCACCCGATAACAGTAGAGGCCCTTGGGAGTTACGAACGCGGTGTGCTCCTCGTCTTCAGGCACCATCCGGATCTGGTTGTACCCGGCGAAGGCATCCATGAAGCTGAGCAGTCGAAATCCGGACGTCGCATCCACCAGCTGGTCGATCTTCGGAAGTGGGAAGCTATCCTTCGGGCAGGCTCGGTTGAGGCCGGTATAGCCGATGCAGATCCTCCACTTCCCGTTGGCTTTCTTGACCATGACGACATTGGCGAGCCAGTCGGGATACGTAGATTCCCGAATGAAGCCCGCTTCGAGTAGCTTGTTCACTTCTTCGTCGATGGCCTTCTGCCTTTCTGGGGCGAAGGACCTTTTCTTCTGCCTCACCGGCTTCATCGTCGGGTCGATGTTGAGTCGGTGAGTAATTGTTTCTGAAGGGATGCCCGACATATCTGCTGCCGACCAAGCGAATATGTCGGCATTGGCCGTCAGCAGCTCCGCCAGTCGATGACGTTCGGTGTCGGGCAATTGAGACCCGACCCAAACTTTTCTGTCGGGATTTTCTCCAATCGGGATTGCCTCGAGCTGCTCGGCGGGCGAACCCCGTTCTTCCTCCTCCCTTTGGTCCAGTTTGTCGACTGTCAGAGGATCCTTCGTCCCGTCGCTTTGAGCGGAGATTTGGAAGCATCGGCGAGCGAGCTGTTGATCTCCGCGCATCTCCCCGACTCCGTTCTTGGTCGGAAATCGAACAAGGAGATGGTACGTCAAGACGATCGCCTTGAGGGCGTTCAATCCAGGTCGTCCGAGTATGGCGTTGTAGGCCGAAGGAACTTGGGCGACCGCGAAAGAGAGGGAGACCGTGCTTTGCCGTGGTTCGGTACCGACCGTCACGGGCAGGGTAATTTCTCCCTCTGTCGTGATGGTGTCTCCGGCAAAGCCGACAGGGGCACAGGGATCCTCCTAAGTCGGTCAGTTGACAGTCGCATTCGGGAGAAGGTCGAGTAAAACAAAACATTTGTCGAACTTCCATTATCAACAAAAATTTGTTTTACATCATAATTGGCTATTGTCGCCGACACAACAACAGCATCGTCGTGGGGAGTCTGGATGCCCCGAACGTCGTCTTTTGTGAAGGTGATTACGTCGTCCGGGCGTGGCCTTTTCGTCGGCTCCCCCTGCTGACGTCCCCGGTCCCAGCCGCTTGGAGATCATGCTGATGACTCCGGCCGTCGGCTGGTTAGTCGGTGCCTCTTCAGTCGGCTGGGGCCGTCGTTCGGCAATCGGTTGGGTCGGCGGACCCTTCCGGAATTTGTCGAGATACCCCCGGCGGATGAGATTTTCGATCTCGTCCTTCAACTGGATGCACCGCTCGGTGTCGTGGCCGTGGCTCCGATGGAACCGGCAGTACTTCCGATGGTCGAGATCCTTTGCCTTCAGAGGCGGAGGCCGTCGCAGGTATTCTTCTCCCTCGATCTCCATCAGGATCTGCGCACGGGGAGCGGAGAGAGGAGTGTAGGAGTCATACCTGGGACGCACCGGCCTCGGAGTCTGCAGACGGGGCGATTTTTGGATCTGTCGGGGTGGAGAAAGCCGACTATCGGTCGGGGGCCGGCTTGGTTCGGTGGGCTCCCGACCTTTTCTCCGCTTCTCCTTCGGGCCTCTGGGCTCGGCCAAGCGTCGGTCGGACGCTCCTTCGTCCGCGCGTATATACTTGTATGCGCGCTCCAGTAGCTCGGCATACGTTCGGGGGAGGGTCTTGTCCAGAGAATAGGTAAATCGGGACGACCTCAGGCCCCGCTTCATGGCTGAAACAGCCATGTCTTCGTTGAGGTCCCGGACCTCGAGCGTGGCCGCGTTGAATCGCGCCACGAAGTGTCGGAGCGTCTCGTTTTCTCTCTGCTTGAGGGAGAAAAGGCTGTCCGACGTTCGCGGCGGCTTCCGGCTGGTGCTGAAATGGGCCACGAACGAGTGTTCGAGCTGCGCAAAGGAATGGATACTGCTCGATCGAAGACCGGAGTACCAAGCCCTGGCAGCCTTGCGGAGCGTAGCGGGGAAGCCGATGCAGAAAAGAGCGTCGGTTGCCCCTTGAATCGTCATGAGAGCTTTGTAGCTCTCGAGGTGGTCGACTGGGTCGGTGGAGCCGTCGTATGGCTCCACGTGCGGCATCTTGAACCGACTGGGAATCGGTTCGTCGAGGACCAGTCGGGAGAGAGGTTGGGCGGTCTGAAAGTCGACATCATTCGAAGACCTCTGACCGTCCATCTGCAGTTGGGCGAGTCGGCGGTCGATTTCCTCGAACCGTCGCTCGTAGTCGTTCGCTCGTCGATGCTGGGAGACCCCAGGGGTGGAGCCTCCGGAAGATTTTGAAAAGGAGGCCGACGGTGCGCGCGGCCGCTTCTCCTTCCTTGCCCGTTCCAACGGGGAGGGAGAGGGCCGCTGGGACCGTTGGTCATCGCGCCGTGGTCGTCCCTCCTCCTCTCCGTGGGAGCGCTGTTGAGGGCGCTCACGTGGAGGCGACAGGGATTGGCGCGGTCGCCGGCGGCTGCTCCTGGAAGGCATAGGTCGGGCCGCCGGCTGCTGCTGGAGGC
Source organism: Elaeis guineensis (assembly GCF_000442705.2). Taxonomy (NCBI): domain Eukaryota; kingdom Viridiplantae; phylum Streptophyta; class Magnoliopsida; order Arecales; family Arecaceae; genus Elaeis; species Elaeis guineensis. The sequence goes on from NC_025999.2 coordinate 83,766,762, forward strand.
TTTTGACTGCGTCGGTCAGTACGGTCATCTGCCGTACGATGGCCGCGATCTGGGCCTCCGTGGTCACTGCAGGGCGCGGAGGGCTAGGCTCCGCCGCTGGCGAGGGCGGGGAGGCCTCTTCCCGACGGAAAGAGCGCCTAGCCGACCCAGTGACTCTCGATCGTTGAGCTCTTGTCTTTGTCATGCTGTCCCCCTACCTGGCGCGCCAATCTGTTGCGGCCAATCGCCTCGTCGTCCGATCGCCGGGGAGCGTGCACCTGCAAAATGAAGTCCGCACTGACCGGAGGCGGCTCCGGCGGGGACCCTCCGACGGTCAAGTCAGAGAGGTGACTGGGCAACAGTGAAATGTAGACAGAGAGCTCTTATCGAGAGAGAGAGAGAGAGAGAGGAGCGAGCCTGCGTTTTTGGGAGAGACGGAGCGGATCGATCCTTTGCACTGTTGCCTTTCCCGGTATATATAGTGGAGCTAGGTATGGCGCCGTCATTAATGGCGCGGACAAATGAGGAACTGTCAACTCACTGTAGGCTGTCAGAGCCGCCGTGAAAAACGTCATGTCGCCGTGTGGCCGTCTAATCACCAGGGTTGACCCGGCTCTCGGCGGGACAATGCCCCTAGGTAACTGTGCCGCGTGTCCGTGTCAGAGCTGACGACGTCTGGCGGCTGTACGGTGGTTGGAGGAGCCGACCGACCTAAAGTCGGTAGCCAGCCGAGTGGTGTCGGGCCCCTCCATCGGTCGGCGAGCTTCATGTAAGTCGGCCATATAACCTCGAGGTTCAGTCGGTCGGGATGGATACGCCCGACATACCCCCAGTCGGCGATGGGCCGTTGGACGGCCGGTGGTTAGCCGCTGATGGCATCCGTCAGTCGGTCGCCCCGACCGACGATCGGTCGGTCTGTCGGCCAGTCGGAGTCGTCCAACGGAGGCGGTCAGGCCGTCAGCCGGTCGGGCGGTCGGGCCCTCCGGCAGTCGGTCGGGCCCTCCGGTCGGTCGGTCGGGCCCTCCGGCAGTCGGTCGGCGGGTATCCCCCAACAGCATCCATTTTATATTAATTACTGTATATCATAGTAATATTATTATGGTCATATTGTTATATTGCAAAACTATTATTAGTAATTATTATATCATAGCAAGTTATATTGAATTATTATATATTATCATATAATATAATATAATAATATATATTACTATAATATTTTATATAATATAGTGGTATTGTAATGTTCAGATATTTATGATAAAAAAAATATTTTATATTAGTGATGATATATAATATATAACAAATACCTTACTGACATAGATAATATTAAAAATACTATAAGATTTTATATTTCTTTGATAATATTTTATAATATCTAATTTATATTGTATTAATTAGTATTGGTATATTAACATTACCATCTTTGATGTTTCATATTAAATTTTTAATATCAATATAATTATTTGGTGTCACTACACAAAATTCTAGTAGGATATTTAATATGATATTTATACTTATTAATGTAGTAAATTGGTATATCTATATAAAATAATATCATGATATCATTATCTAATATTAATACAACATTTTTAAATACCAATATTATATTTTTTATGTTAATATATATTATATTTTACTTATATTATGTTAATTAAATAAAATGTTAAAACAATCATATAAACTATATTGTAACACTATAGTATTGTAGCATACAATGTATAATGTTATTCTTTAGTATTATATTATATAGTATTATCATACTGCAAAGCGAAAATTTTTAGTTTATTTTGAAATTTTTAAAAATCAAATAGAATTTAGTATAAATATCCGATATAAATGTGCCACATGACATAGCCTTTCTTATTTTCATTTTTCTTATGCCACCAATACCATCATATACCACGTATATTATGCTTCCTTATACATTCGCTTGGATGTTTTGTCATTTTTCGTCCTTTTTTTTTTTTTTTTTTTGGCTAACACTTTTCGTCGTAAAAATTCCTCCTCCATTATTGACATGCTGGCATGTTACTGACGTGACACTGCACTAAAAGATGGCAGCGATGGTACCGCGCGGCTCTTCCATCGGAGCCCGGCTCCATCTCACACGAATAACCTTCACGCTTGACCACGCCACCATCCAATCCTTAAAGCAGCAGGCCGTCCATCAGAGCATGGCGATCAGCCCCAAACCCTTCAACGTTCGCGGCGATCGCCGCCCATGCCTGGCTCTGCTTCTCCCGCGCCAAAGTCGTCGCGGCCGACGAGGTCGTCGTCCTCGGCTTCCTGGCGGACTGCCGCGCTCGCATCGATCCGCCTCTCGACGAGGCCTACACGGGGAACTGCATCCGCCCGTGCTTCGCCAAGGCCATGGGGTCGGAGCTCGCGGGCCCGGCGGCCTAGCGAACGCCTGCGCGGCGATCGGGCAGGCCATCAAGGCGGGCGTGGAGGAGCCGCTGAGGGGTTGCGAGGGCTGGGTGGACTACGTACGCGATTTGCCGCCGGGGAGGATAATGTACTCGTCCTCATCGCCGAGGTTCAAATACTACGAGACAGACTTCGGGTGGGGGAGGCCGGAGCGGGTGGAGCTGGTGTCGATGAACCATGATGGCGAGGTGGTGCTGGTGGCCGGGAAAGAGCAGGGGTCGGTGCAGGCGACGATGGGGCTCGCAGCGCACCAGATGGAGGTGTTTGCAAAAGGATTTGTGGGTGGTTTGGAGGGTTGGAGGGAGGAGAATAGTGAGTAGGGAAGGGTTCGCTGACGGGCATTTTGTAAATGTTTCAAGGAAATCCTTTTTAAGCGTCTGTATGGCTGGGTGTTGTACCATTGTGTAATTTCTTTTGTTGAAGGGTCCTTGAGAAACCGTTGATGAGCATGGAAATTAAATAAATGTTGAGGAACTTAGCCTCAAGCCCTTTGTTTATCACAAAACAAGCATGCTTATTATTCTGAAGGGATTTAATATGTTTTCGCAGAATTATTAGCATACTTCAGCCGCTTTGTAGGAAAATGGTAATTGAATCCGAAGTAGGGACAAATTCCATGGCACTGCTGACATAGCAGGCTGCAACTCAATCGATGATGATTGATGACATTTTTATCGATGATACCACTGGTGGTGCGGTCGAGAAGTCTCAACATGGATTTGCATATTGGATGAGAAGACTAGAAAGATGGAGAGACTTGGAGGTGATCATAATTCAGAGAAGAGGAAGCAAAGAGATCATGTTGTTCTATTCTGTATTTTAATTTATAAATAGAGTTTTTTTCTAAAAAGAATAGGTGGTGGTGGTAGTGGTAGTCACGGCCAACGCAAGGGCAACTAGGGTTTAGAAGTCCGTTTAAAATTACAAACGGAGGTAGGTCGAAGAGTTTCATATGCAATTGCAGGAGCTTTGTATCAACAAGAATTCTACCAAAAAGGAGTTCCCCTTTGCTCTTTTCTAATTTCTCTAGATCTCTTGGGTGGAATAAATGATGTTATAAACACTTATTTAGTCAATATTGTAGGGTTGAGTTGAATTTTTTTGTTGCATTCATGGATTGGTCAGTCCTTTTGGATATTGGGCCAAATTAAATCGTCACCCTATGGAAGTGCAAAAAGGAATCAATATAGGCCTGATATCATCGGTCTTGACACAGCTTGATCCAGCTTAAGCTGAGACTTAATTTACAACAACTTAGAACCTCATCCAAAAAGACTAGCTAAAAGATGGAGGTGAAAATAGCATGCATATATTCATTTGGATCTGTTTCCGTATCTAAATCAATCTGGATATGGATAGAAATTTGAAGATTCAATTAATATCTATTTTATATCTATATCTATTATAGAAAAATAGATATGGATATGGATAGATAACTATCTGATCCATATCCGAATATTCAAATTTATATATAATTCTATATAAATTTGTATAGTACTTATTAATTTTTAAAAAAAATATACAGCTCGGTAGTAGAATGGGATGTTTTAGTGCGAGAAGCTCCGAGGACTTTAGTGTGAGAAAACCATCTCCAATCTCCGTTAACTCTTCCTACCCTTCCACCATGCGAACACCTTACCACCCATTTACAACCCACTTCTGTCCTTTGGCCACAGGTGCAAGTGTGGTCCCGTTGCCCCACCACATTCCTGGAACGTCATTCTGGAGAAGCAGCTGCATTTACGCACCCTGAGCGATCGTCTCCCAACGTTCCATCGCCCTCGTCTCGTTACCGGTGTTTCAGTAAAGTGCCTCCGATTGAAGTAGGCGGTTGGTGGAAGAGAATTAAGTCCAGTAGATGACGTCCACGGAACCGCATATCTCGCCATCGTCGAAGCCTACCTCATGTCCAGCGAAAGAATGATGCACGCTTGCCTCTCTCTCATGAAATATCTGCTCCGGTTGGGCATCTGAATGCTGCATCTTAACTTAGTAATAGCCTCCCTCAATTCTAGGCAAGTGCCTCAGGAGTCGGGTGTCACCTCATCTCTATGAGGGTATTGCGGCCAATCCCTCCATCGTTCGATCATCGGGATCGCGCACCTGCAAAGAAAGTCCATACTGACCGGAGATACTTCCGACGGAGACCTTCCGACGGTCAAGTTAGAGAGGAGATTAGGCAACAGAGGAGAGAACCAGGGGCTCAGCTTGAGAAAGCTTAAGAAAGCTTAAGAAAGCTTGCCAAAACTTACCAAAACTGTTGCCTTACCCCCTTTTATAGTAGAATGCGGTATGGTCCCGTCATTAATGATGCAGACAACTGGAAAGTTGTCAAATCATCGGAGACTGTCAAATCGGCATAGGTTGTCAGGTCATCAGAATTAACCCATGTCCTTGACAGGACAACGCTCTAGGACGGTCGCACGGCATGTTCTTGACAGGACAACAGTCCATAGCGATTGTATGACGTTTGGATGGGCTGGCCGACTATATGTCGGTATTCGATTGACGGGATGTCGGGTGGTGACTCGGAGACACCGTCGACTGATCTGGTGCCTTGTGGAAGTCGAACGTTGGCTGCCACCCCCGACAATGAATCGATGATGTGGATTCGATCGTTCGATCGGTTGAAAGCAGTATTGGTTTGTTTGACCGTCATATCTTCGGTCGGATATTGTCGGTAGTCATTATCGAATCATTATTGGAGTCGTTGTTGGAGTTGTCTGTCGGTTTGATGAATAAAATCGGACATCGATCGAACTGATCCGAAGATAAGTCGGCGTATAGGAATCAATCGATATATTCCACCAGAGGGCAAACATAATCCCACTGTAGGAAGGTGGCTGTTCTTCTCTTGGACAAGGCAATCGCAACCTCTCAATTAATGCAGGCCCATTGTGGTGGAAATCTCAAGGGACGACAGTCTCCCAAAAGACGTGCTCAGGCAGTCCCTTCCACCCATCAACCCATAAAGATACTTGGTCCAACCCTAGCAGAATCTCCCGCTCCCTCGAGACTGCCGTTGGCTCGGACTGGACTGACTCCTCTTACATCGATGCCGTCGGAAATGGCATGTTATCGTATGGTGCCGAATGAACCCGGAGGCAAAAAGAAACATTATCTTGTATCTCAAACTGGTCTAATGTCCGAAGCTATGTGGAGGTACTCCAACAAGGTCCCATAATTCCACTCCCACCCTCTCTTTAGGCCCGAAAGGTCTTTCGCCGCCTGTCGAACGTCACTCACCATTCAAAACCATTCCCTATCGGGTCTTGTTTCAGATGCAGGGATAAAGATCATTCTACGAATGCTTGTCGCAACCCTATAAAGTGCTTCAGTTATCGAAGAAATGGTCATCGAGCTTGTTCAAGCAAAATCTTCCCTCCCACTAACTTCAGAAGGAGTCGAAGTCTCCCTCCAGACGAGATGCAAGCCAACCAACCTCCTCTGAGGAGGCAGCGCCCTGCTATCATTGCTCCTTCCCTTCCCACATCTGATCCCCCTACTCCTCCTCAAAGACCTGGAGCATGAAAAGCTTTTGTTTTAATCTCTTCTGAAATGGAAGAAATGGAGCTCTATCTTGATCAAGCGATGCATGTTCTGGCGTTTGGCAGAATCATTAAAGCGGATGATGTCCAAACACACCTGGCTCTTGGACCACGAGGAAGCTTGCTAAAACTAACTCTTTTTTTTGTGGCTTGCCCCTCAAGAGACACTGTGATGGCCCAGCCCGAGTAACAAATTTCAGCCCACAAAGCCCAAATAAAAAAAAAAAAAAAAAAGGAGAAGAACTCCCAAAGGAAGTCTTCTTCCTCCTCTCGTCGGCTCCCAATCGGAGTCGGAAAGAGCCCCCTCCAGCTCTATTTAAGGAGGAGAACCCTCCTCTCTCCCTTTCACCAAAGATCCGAGATCCAGTCGGCGGCAATCATCAGAAAACCACCATGGAGACCCGTCCCTGTGCCTGTCCAATTGCTCGTCGGAAAAGCTTCACCGGCGTCGGAGGTAAGCCTCCTCCCCTTCCTCTCTTCTCCCCTTTCCTTCCCATGCCTGTGTGCATGCTCGCCGGCGATCGGAGTCGCCGGATTTTGTTGCAGAAGAAACCTTTATTTTTGCCATTTTTCTTTGATTTCCGACGCCGGTGGTCACTGCCGACCACCGGTTTGGCCCTCCTCTTGTCGTTGGGTCGCCTCCTCCTGCCGACGGCCGTCCTACACCGGCTGCGCCGTCGGTCGGAACTCCAATGAGGGAATTTAAGATCCCCTGTTTTGGTCAAAGCAAGTCCAGGAAGAAGAAAAGAAAAAGAAGAAGAAGAAGGAAAAGAAAAAAAAAGAAGAAGAAAGAAAAGAAAAAGAAAAGAAGAAGAAAGAAAAGAAAAAAAAAAGAAAAAAAAATAAAAATAATATAATAATAATAATATAATAATAAATAGGATTTTCTCTCCTCTCTCTTTCGTGAAGAAAAAGATAAGAAAGAAAGAAAGAAAAGAAGAAAGAAAAATAAAATAAATTAATTAATTAATAATAATATAAATATAAAATATGAGAAAGAGAGTTTCTCTCTCTTCCCTCTCTTTCTTCAATCTGGACTAGTATTTTCTCTCTCTAGAATTGGACTTTCTCTCTCTACTTTCTCTCTCTAGAATCTTCTCTCTAGATTATTTCTCTCTCCTAAGATTTTTTAGAATCTTGAGAAGAATGATGATAAATTTAAATGATCCTAGTGATGGATTTTTGATCTGTGATCGTCGGACGGTACACCGACATCCACTTTGATCAGATTATGTATTTTTAAGATTCTATTTTTCATGATTTTATTGAATTATCTACATGATAATCTTAGCATGATTTGATCTGATCGATCGAATTTGTTGAATCATATTGTCTAAAAAATTCAAGATGAATTTTCTCTCTCTAAAATATTCTCTCTCTAAAATATTCTCTCCCTTGATTGATTCTCTCTCTAAAAAGGTTAGTGAATGAAAAAATTTCTTTTAATAGTCCTGATCTGATTCTAATGAAGAATCCTGATCCATGATTGTTAGACAGCGTACTGGCACCCACCTTAATCAGACCATGAATCTTTAGATTTGATCATCAATGATTTCGATCTAGCCATGATTTGATTTGATCATGTTGATTTCACCAATCAAGATATTAGACCAATCGTAATGTTGGATTGTGTCACCTGATCAATTCAAATTGTACCTCATAGATTCTCTCTCCTCTAATTGTCTCTCTCTACTTGATTTTATGAAATCGATGAAGAAACCTCGGTCCTATCACTTCAAATCCGATTTGATCTGATAGTCAAACTTTGGATCGTTTAAGTCCTAATTAGATTTTGATTAGATGAAATTAGATGATCGGACCCAATCTAAACCGTTGAAATATGGTATTCGTATTCTTTCTAATTATTGAAATTGATTCTGTATAGGATTGTGGATGTTTGATCATGAGATATCGCAATATGATCTACGAATAGAATTTTTGAAAGAAAATTTATAGAATTATGTGGATTTATTGGAATGCGTTCAAGGTAAGTAATGTTTCACTTTTTCTAGATTTATCGATAAATTATAATATATTTTTTTGACATGATTTGTGAAACGATGCATGAATTGGATGAATGTATTTTGTTATGAAAATATCTTATTTGAAATGTTATGATGAAGCATGATTGAATATATTGATTTCATGATGCATTATATTGATTGATTTCGATACTACATGATTATATGTTTTATTATCGAAATTAGAATATGAAATATGATTTATGAAGAATTATGATATAAGAAACATTATGAATTGACAACCTAACTATATAAAGGACCCCGCCAATGGGGGCATATATATTGGCAATTAATTTGTCCTGAGGATTTACGTCGCCAGAGAGACCAACGATAAACCGCCAAAGAGACCAGCAGTTCCGAAGGACTTTGCTACCAGATGATTCGCAGCTCACCGCAAGAAGATACGCGGTGTTATGACCTTGCCACAGAAAAAATATGGTCATAGCTCATGGTTGACGAAAAGAATTTAAGAACGAAAGAAATTGAAATCTGGAAAGAAACTTGAATTTTTGAAAAAGAAATAAATTTGACATGAATTATGTTGCATAATTGAAATTGATTTCGAATTGATGAACTCTATATGCTTATTTTTTATAAATGATTATTTACTTAAATACCTGATGAAATCTGTTGAGAAGTGATCATTGCTTACTGGGCTGTCTAGCTCATTACCTTCTATTTTACTTTTTTTACAGATGTTGAGGAATTAAGATGATACAAGATATGAATGGAAGAGTGATCAGAAGCAGAATCTCTATACTTTTATTTTGGGTTGAAAGTCTTATTGAATTTGATGTAAGGCCTATGAATCATTGTTGAATTTATTGAGATATTAAAGAAGAAATTTAGGTCGTTATGTTTTAGATTTAAATTATTGACTAATTATTCCGCTGTTGTTTTAGGATAGCATGATAAGATGTCTTGCATGCTTATGGAAAGAGTTTTCTATTAGTATGCGGCGGTTGCCATGACCCTCGATTCACAATCTCGGATCGGGAGCGTGACAGACACGGTTCATCCGCTGATGACTGGAAATCAAATCAGGGGCAATGGTTTCACTCTTTAAGTCAATCACTGGATTTGTTCAAGGGTGGAGTTCCAAATCGGTTGAGGCTTAAGGTAAGTGCTAGCCTACTTAATCTTCCCCTTATCTGGTGGAACTCTCACGCCATTGCCATGATTATATCAAGCTTTGGGTTACCACATTGAGCTAGCAGAAGCTGTCTTAAATGGAAAAATTTATCATCTTTCGACCTTGACTTCTTTTGTGATGACATCGACGACATTCCAGACTCTATTAATATAACCATTGGACCTCACACCTTTAATGTTCAAATTAGAATTAACTTTATTTCAGAACAGGCTCCTTTGGGTTCGCCCTTATCCGAGGAGAGTTCTGCCAGAGATGGGGAAGATTAGGATTATTGGTTCATCTTTGGAGATCGCTCTCCCCCAGTGCAAAGTGAGAAGAGGCCATTGAATCCGTCTAAAGGGTCATCTTTGAGGAGACAATCTACGAGATCTCGAATAGACCATAGTCCTTAACTATGTTTGAAACACACAATATCTTTTCAAAATCTCTAGGATCAAGAAGTCCTATGTTGCAGTAACATAGCTAGGGAGGCAGAAGGCATCATGAAGAGATCTCTTCTATGGCCGGACCCTAGGCCTAATCCTGCCATCATGCTGACCATCATTTCTTCTTCAAGGGTCCAGGCGCTAGCAAGTTCAAATTTGAACTCCTCCTCATCTAGCCACAGCCTAGCAATGTTACATGTTCAACTCCTAGCACAAATAGCCTATCTCAATAGTAACTTTCTTGCCGCACAGACTGGAACTCTCCTTACTGAAGGGATGACAAGGTTTGAAGCTTCTAACCCTATCCTATTATCTAACGGTTTGAAACCCATTGAACCTGTTGTGGGCGGGCATCGGGGCTTCGAGCCCGAAAGTCCCATACCGGAAGTTTACAAAAGAGGCTACTGCTTAAGTATTGCCAGCCTCCCTCTCCCACGTGAGGCGCCTTTTGCGGGGCAAAACCGTGAGGGGCGGAGTGTTTACCGGGTCAAAGGCCCGGGCCCCGCTCCAGAGCGGACAATACCTCACGATTGGCGAGGGCGATGGGTTGGTACGACTTGGATAGTAGTGCTCTAACAGTGGCGCCGTCTGTGGGAACCCGTCCCCGTCCGCGCAGTAGCCTCCTTTGCAGGGGGCTTCTGTTGTGGGCGGGCATCGGGGGCTTCGAACCCGAAAGTCCCATACCGGAAGTTTACAAAAGAGGCTACTGCTTAAGTATTGCCAGCCTCCCTCTCCCACGTGAGGCGCCTTTTGCGGGGCAAAACCGTGAGGGGCGGGGTGTTTACCGGGTCAAAGGCCCGGGCCCCGCTCCAGAGCGGACAATACCTCACGATTGGCGAGGGGCGATGGGTTGGTACGACTTGGGTAGTAGTGCTCTAACAGAACCCATGCCCGATGCTGCTAAGCTCTACGCCCCTCCTAGCCCACTCAAAGTACATTCTCCTTGCCTCTTGGGGCCCTCACCTTCCAAGATGCACAAGAAAATTGCAGTTCTCACTCGGCATATCATTCCTGTATGTCGGGCTTTCAAATCCATTACTAAGGGATTAGTTCACAGCCAATCCTCGGTCACCCTAACAGCCATGGCTAAACGAAGTGCACGTATCAGATCTAAGAAGCTTAAAAACTTGGGGATTGCTAAACAAAGCTTGCGAGAGAAAGATGTTTTTTTCATTAATTCTCTCACAGCTAGAGATATTACTAAGATGGTTGGTAAGTGTGGACTAATCCTTCCTGCTGATGAAACTGCAACTCCGATCATGCTTCTTAAGAGTCTTGAATCTCAGCATTGCCGTCTTCCCCCTTCGGATGTAGGAATCAAAACCTAAGCTGGTCATCAAACCTTGCTACATAGGAATTCATCTTGTTTTGTCTCAAAAGGTTATGCAGGGTTTTCGTCTAAAGTTCTCTCTTTTGCTTTGTAAATCTAAGGTGTCTGTTAGTTTCTATATCCTAATGGTGCCAGTTTGTCTGCTACCAAAGCTGACTTTTTGCAAGCCCACTTAAGCAAGTAATTTCTATCTTGTTGTCAACCTACAATTTGGTTACCAGTTTGATTCTTCATCGGTGTTGCCCAAAATTTCTCCTTTTTGCCTTTCCTCTGTCAGGCAGGGTCTACTCATACAATCCTCTGTGGTCTTTACCTCGAGGCTATTTTGCTCCTACTGTTAACTTTACTGATGCACTGATGCAGATACTCTTTTGGAATGCTCGAGGGCTTGGTTTACCCTCAAAAAGATGGATTGTCAGGGATTCAATGAAAGAGGCAAAGTGCATAATTTTTTGTCTTCAAGAAACAAAACTAAACCATATTTTCTAACATCTCCTTAGATCTATCTGTGGTCCTAAATTTGCTGGTTATCAAGCTTGGGAAGCCTCCGGCTCTTCAAGTGGTCTTCTAACAGCATGGGATGAAAATGAAGTAACTGGGCGACCATTTCAGATTGGTAAATACTTAATTAGCACGGAATTTTCATCCAAGATTAGTGATGAGAAGTTCATAGTGTTGGATGTGTGCCCTAGAAAATCAATTGTTGGTTGATACATTTGCATTTTTAGAGCTTGTATTTATACTTATAAAAATTTTATTATTAATAAAAAAATTTATTTTAATCATATTTATGTGTCCATGATTTACTTTGAAATTAACAAAGATGATTTTGTATATTTTCAAGAATTAAGAATTTGAGATATATATTATTAATGGTTAGTTTCTAAATGCTCTTGATCGAAGAATCGTCATGGAGGACAGTGATCAATCTATTTAAGATCGATGCATGGATCACCTCCTTTCTAGATAGATGAGTCTCGAGTCTGTAGTGTCGAGATACTGTGGTGAGAGTGCAGGTGGTTGTTGAAAAATAACTTATATTAAGCTTGATTAATATGAAAAATTACTTGGATGTCTACTCATTTGTCAGTGGTCTTCTCGATGTTGCAGTTGTGTGAGTGATCCTTTGACTTGCGGTGTATTGACTATTCGTAGTGAGACTACTGAGTTTGACTGCACGTTCTCTTGATTCCTAGCCATTCGAATCCTTGCTGTATATGTTGGCTATAATAGATTCAGAGTTACTGTTTGAAGTAAGATGCACCTAGATGGAATCTATCGATCTTGATAGAAAATGAGTAGTTTTATAAGATTCACAAGACTGAGTTCAGAAAGTCTTTAGCCAAAGCAAGTGTGAACAGTAGAAAAGAGTTTTCATAGGATTTACAAATGAATTTGAATCGAGCCAATCTTACATATGACTGACAATGGGATTTGATGAGTTCTCCATGATCTCCGTCTAGTCAGAACTCACATAGAAAGATGAAATTACACGATAACTATATTTAGAGGTTCGATATTTTTATTCTACTGGATTGCCACTATATACTATTAGGTGTCATTGATGGATTATGAGACTCATCAGCGTCGTCTTGATGATTGATGATTCTCAAAGGATAAAATTAAAATTATTTCAATTCATCGAAAAGAGTTTCGATGATATTGTAATAGAAATTATAATATATTTCACTATCAAATAGAATAGAACCTACGATATCACACACAAAAGTGGTTCTTGTTTGATCAGATGGATTAACGATTATAAATCGTTGAAGGGTATAATCATCAATATGATTGATGATGAATCTTATGTAAAAGTTGCAATAAAATAATTCACTAAGAGTTAATAAATTATAAGAAGATTTATTGATAATTGGATTGTTAATTGGCTCAATTTGATTGAGCAATGAGGTTCAAGTTTAATTGAATAGGATTCAGTTTGGCTTGAATTAGATTCAGTTTGATTGCAAGGGAGATTAATTTCAGATTTGATAAGAACTTGGGCTCAATTAATTTCTGATTAGATTAAGATTTAATTGAGAGATTAGGTTTCTAATTTGATTAGGTTCACTATCTCTTTAGGTCTGACTAAATTTGATTTGGTTTAGGACCAAATTGGAAACAACCAAGAGTCCAAATCAGATTGGACTCTTTCCTTGCGCCACTTTTTTTTGCACCAATTTTTCTTCATGCAAGAATGGTTTTTGCATGAGTTTTCTCCATGCAAATCAGGTTGTTGCCCACTCTATTCCACACCATGATATAGTTGAAAGATGGAACAAATCAGATTGATAAGATAAGTTCAAATTTGATTTGAATTTAATGCCTTATCAAAATAGAGTTTGGTTTTATCCAAATTCTATTGGATGCCTACCTTAAAAAGGAAGTATTTTGGTGTTGAAACCTGGTGGACTATCATGAAAACACCTAAAACTCAAGGTAAAACCTAGTTGTGCGTGAGACCTTTTGAGGCATGAGTTCCAGGGGTGGGTGTCTCCTTGTTTGGTGTGAGAAAGGCCTAGAGTTTCTAGATTTGAGCTTTGGTTTTGGAAAGAGAGAAAAAGAGAAAAGTATTTCTCCCATTCATTTTCTTCTTCCATCTCTTATTCCTCCTAAATAGCCTTCTTCTTCTCTGAAAGAGTCTAAGAGATCTAAAGAAGGAGATTGATCAGCCATTAGGAGAGGAATTCTGCAAGGGAGCTAGCACCCTGGGGAGTTCGATGGATCTCTGATCAGATAGGACTCATGTGGATACCTGTGGAGGTCGAATGCTTGCATGACTCGATGAACCTCATCAAATCCACAATCATCAGCTACGATGACGATCGATCCGCATTCAAATATAGAGATCTGATCTCTATTTTATGGTAGATGTGATCTACACCATAGATGCGATCTATGGATTTTAAATTTTAGATTATGTATGCTATGTTTTATGTCATAAGATTTGTGCATAGATAGTTTATATATTTGATCTAATGCATATTATATTAAGAGTTAATCTAGATTTCTTCCACTACTTATTTATTTGAAAAAGTTTTTGAAAACTATGCATGAAACTATTCGGGCTTCTAACACATGGTCACCAACTTATATGGGCCTCATGATAGAACTACCCGTATTGCTTTCCTAAGTGAATTGAAAGTTTTAAGCCACTTTATCAACTCTTCTTGGGCCTTAGTCGGTGACTTCAATGCCACTAGATTCACATAAGAAAGATCGGATGCTTCTGGTTACACCCACCTTTTCTGTGAACTGAATGACTTCATTAACTCCTTGGCCTTGATTGAAATTAACATGGCTGCTCGAAGATATATGTGGCGAACTTTAGGTAGCAAGTTAGTCTGACAAAATTGGGCAGATGTTTAGTCTCATTACATTGGCATCAATAGTCTCCATCAGCCATGCTCGCTCCTCTGGCTCGAGTAATTTCTAACCATATTCCTCTCCTCCTATCCCTTAAGCCACCGGCCTTTAATATAAGTTCTCACAAAAAATCCTTTTAGTTTGAAAAGATTTGGTACAGCTACGATAGTTTTGATGAATTGCTTAGTGAATGATGGTCGAAAATCCCTTCGTTGGAGGAGGGAGCTGCCACTTTGGCTCTCAAATTAGGCATCTTCATGCTAAGCTTAGAAAGTGGAGTAAGATAAATGTAGAAAATATCAGTGGGAAGAAGCACTATTTATATACTCAAATTAATGGTCTGGACGAGATAGAAGAACAACAAAACCTTATTCCTAAAGAACGAAAACTTTGAGCAGAACTCAAATCTCACTTGGACATAGTTTTACAATAAGAGGAGGTGCTTTGGCTGCAGCAATCTCGCAACACTTGACTGCGAGAGGGTGACTGAGTTTTTTCATATTAGTGAATCTAATAAAATGAGAAAAAATTGTATCACAGCAATTCATCAAGACAGTAAGGTTCTGAAGTCTCAAGCGGTGATTGAGCAGGCTTTTCTTGAGTTTTATTCCTCTCTAATTGGCTCTACTGGTCTCAAACACGTAGCAGTTGACTGGGGCACCCTTTATCCTGGCTCTCCCTTAGATTTGCACCAATTAATTGACCCATTCACTGAGGGTGAGATTAAGTTGATCGTTTATAGTTTGGCAAAAAATAAATCGCCAAGCTCGAATGGATTTCAATTGGCATTCTACCAGAAGTATTGGAACATCATCAAAAATGATATACTCAGGTTATTCTCTGATTTCTATAATGGAGTTTGTGATCTTTCTAGACTTAACTACATCTACATCACACTCATTCCAAAGAAATCTAATCAACCATCGGTAAAGGACTTTAGGCCTATTAGCATCAAGAATGGATTGACACAGATCATTTCCAAAGTCCTATCGACCAGCCTCAGGCATAAGATGGAAGCTTTAGTCTCAGACTCTCGAACGGCTTTCATCAAAGGAATCTTTGATAGCTACATTTCAGCCGCTGAGTTAGTCACCTTCTGCAATCGATCCAAAATATCAGGTGTTTCTATGCAAGATCGACTTTGAGAAAGTATTTGATAATATTGTTGGATTATTTTAAACTTATCATTAAATGACTTTGGAAAACTAAAAGACCTCTTGAAAAACTAAAGGGTCTCTTGAAAATCTGAAAGGCCTCCTTGTAAAAAAGAATAGGCTTCTTGATAGATGAAGAATACATAGAATTCTGTAAATGCTTCTTAGTATTCCATGCATGAATTAAATGCTATGGAATATAAAAAGGCATCTAGGCATCTATAAATAGGAAGGTGATTTGTCCATTGTGGTGTGTGAAGCAAGTATTCTTCTTGTCATCTTTCCATCATAAGAAAAGAGTGTTTATTATTTTTATTTCAGATTCTTCAATTTTATCATTTGGTATCAGAGCCTTGTCTTGTTGAGAAGACTGATCCTAAGAGAAATGGCTAGTGATGGTGTGCAAATGCAAATCCCAAAGCTTACTAAGGAGAACTTTGGGAATTGGTGTATCCAGATGAAGTCATTGTTTGGCTCACAAGATCTATGGGAGATCGTTAATGATGGCTACACCGAGCCTACACCAGATCAAGAGAGAGGGTACAATCAAAATCAAAAGGAGGCTTTGAGAGTTACAAGGAGGAGAGACAAGAAAGCTTTGTTTCAATTGTATCAAGCCTTGGATGAGGTGACATTTGAAAGAATTGCTGAGGCAACTTCTGCAAAGCAAGCATGGGATACTCTCTCCATCATATTTAAAGGAGAAGAAAAAGTGAAGCGAATTCGACTACAACAACTACGGAGAGAATTTGAAGTCGCCACCATGAAGGAGACGGAGAATATCTTCAACTACTTTTCTCGAATATTGGTTATCGTAAACCAATTGAAGAGGAATGGAGAGAAGATAGATGATGTTCGAGTGGTAGAGAAGATACTTCGGTCTTTGACACCGAGGTTTGAGCATATTGTTGTCGCTATTGAAGAAGCTAATGATGTGGATACTCTATCCATCAATGCGTTGATGGGTAAACTTCAAGTCCATGAACAAAAGAAGCAAAATAAAATTGAAGCAGCTAATACAGAGCAAATACTTCAATCAAAGGTGGAGGCCAAAGATCAAAAAGGAAAGGATCAAGGGCAATCTCAAGCATTTCGAGATGCTAGTAACAACATAAGAGGTGGTGGCAACAACTATCGTGGTCGTGGTCGAGGCCGTAGTCATGGTCGAGGAGGCTACAATGGTGGAAGAGGCCGAACTCCAAATTTCAACAATGGAAGAGGTGGTAGAAGAGGTGAACATGGTCGAGGTAGAAGATTAAATGGAGGTCGTGACCAAGCAAGATCCAATGTTCAATGCTATAATTGCCACAAATATGGGCATTATAGCTATGAGTGTTGGAACAATGAGCAAAGCAACTACTCCGAATCCAAAAACCAAGAAGAAGAGCCAACTCTTCTTTTGGCATGCCAACAAAATGGAGACTTGAAGAATGTATGGTTTCTTGACTCAGGAGCCACAAACCACATGTGTGGAAGAAAAGACCTATTCGTGGAGTTGCAAGAAGGGATGCATGGTGATGTGAAGTTTGGGGATTTCTCTAAAGTTCCCGTCAAAGGAAGAGGCAAGATCATGATTCAACAAAAGAATGGTACGTCTGATTTTATTTCCAATGTATATTATGTGCCAGACTTGAAGAGTAATATTCTAAGTATTGGCCAACTTTTGGAGAAGGGTTATATAATTCATATGAAAGGGTCATCACTAACCTTAAGAGATTGGAATGGGAAGCTGATTGCTTGTGTCCAGATGGCGAAGAACAGGATGTTTCCTCTTCTCTTGAAGACAGATTCTCAAAATTGCTTGCAAGTGGATATCAAGAATCCTTCTTGGCTTTGGCATCTCAGGCTTGGACATTTAAATTTTGAAAGTTTGAAATTGCTATCTAAAGATGGTATGGTGAAAGGTCTTCCGCATATATATTATCCAAATGAAGTTTGTGAAAAGTGCACACTAGCAAAGCATACAAGAGCTCCCTTCAAAGGTGGAAAGTCTTGGAAAGCAATGAGACCATTGCAGTTGGTGCATACTGATATATGCGGCCCTCTTCCAGAATCTCATGGTGGTAACAAATATTTTATAACATTTGTTGATGATTTTAGTAGAATGTTGTGGGTTTATTTTCTTAAAGAAAAGTCGGCTGCACTCTCTACATTTAAAAATTTTAAATCTTTAGTTGAAAAAGAATGTAACTATAAAGTACAAATTTTGAGATCCGATAGAGGCGGAGAATACATGTCAAATGCTTTCAGGAACTATTGTGATGAAGAAGGAGTTCGACATCAATTCACTGCTCCGTACTCTCCACAACAAAATGGAGTAGCCGAAAAGAAGAATCGGACCATCCTTGACATGACAAGAAGTATGTTGAAAGAGAAGAACCTTCCCGAGCAATTTTGGGCTGAAGCGGTGGCATGTGCAGCCTATCTCATCAACCGAAGTCCGACAAAGTTCATCAAAGGAATGACACCAAAGGAAGCTTGGAGTGGCTACAAGCCAGGAGTGAGCCACTTGAAGATTTTTGGGAGCATTGCTTATGCCCAAGTGCCACAAGAGAAGAGAAAAAAGCTTGATAATCGAAGCCAAAAGTGCATCTTCATAGGATACAGTGAGCAATCCAAAGCCTACAAGTTGTATGATCCAACGGCAAATAAGGTAATCATCAGTCGAGATGTGGTCTTCAAGGAAGATGATGTATGGGATTGGAGTGGCACAGATTCTCATACCAAATATGTACCACTTCATAATGAAGCTGAGGAGAACATAGAAGTGGAGGCTGTCCAACCAATATTATCACCAGCAAGATCATCTCCACCACCACAAGCTACACCGGCTTCTTCAAGTCATTCTATATCAACAAGTCATGGAAGAAAATTTAGAAGTCTTAATGATCTTTATGATGAAACAGAAGCAGTTGAACAAGTTGATTTATATTGTTTATTTGCTGATGTTGAATCTCTAACATTTGATGAAGCAGTGCAGAAAGCTGAATGGAGAAAGGCAATGAAGGAGGAGATCCATGCCCTAGAGAAAAATAATACGTGGGAGTTAACTACACTTCCAAAAGGACAAAAGGCGATAGACGTTAAGTGGGTGTACAAAGTGAAGCACACTGCTAATGGAGAAGTAGAAAGATACAAAGCTCGTCTTGTTGCCAAAGGCTACAAGCAAAAGAAGGGATTCGACTATGATGAAGTCTTTGCACCAGTTGCTCGACTTGACACCGTGAAGCTTATCTTCTCACTTGCATCTCATCACAAGTGGAAGATGTACCATATGGATGTGAAGTCAGCATTTCTCAATGGCTACCTTGAAGAAGAAGTTTATATTGAGCAACCGGAGGGTTATATCCTTAAAGGCATGGAAGATAAAGTGTATAAGTTACGAAAAGCTTTGTATGGGTTGAAGCAAGCACCCCGAGCATGGAATACACGGATCGATCATTATCTCCAAGGATACGGCTTTGTCAAGTGCCCCTATGAATATGCCACCTATGTGAAGAAAAAAGGAGATGATATTTTGATAATATGTTTATATGTAGATGACCTTCTTGTGACAGGTAGCAGCAAGGAAATGATTTATGAATTCAAAGCAGCTATGGGCAAGGAGTTCGAAATGACGGGTGGAGACTTGATGTCCTATTTTCTTGGCATCGAGGTAAAGCACAGAGAAGATGGCATCTTCATTTCTCAAGGGAGATATGCAAGAAACATTCTAAAAAAATTCAAAATGGAGAGTTGTAAGGAAGTAAACACCCCGGTGGCTTATGGAGAAAAACTTAATAAAGAAGGAGAAGGCAAGGAGGTGAACTCGACTCTCTTCAAAAGTCTTGTTGGAAGTCTTCGCTATCTCACTATAAGTCGGCCCGATATTGTTTTTGGAGTTGGTTTGATTAGTAGATATATGGAGCATCCAAAGGAGTCACATTGGATGGCGGCAAAGAGGATTCTTAGATATCTTAAAGGAACTCTTGATCATGGTATGTTTTATGCTCATTCCAATGATGCAAGTTTAATTGGTTTTTCTGATAGTGATTGGGGTGGAGATCTTGATGAACGGAAGAGCACTTCCGGTTATGTTTTTTATTTTGGTGCTAATGCTTTCTCTTGGAGCTCAAAGAAGCAATCTATTGTGGCACTATCTACATGTGAGGCGGAGTATGTTGCAGCGGCATCATGTGTATGTGAGGCTATATGGTTGCAAAATTTGCTAGAAGAATTGGGTCATCCACAAAAAGAGCCTATAAAGATCAATGTTGATAACAAATCTGCTATTGAGCTAGCCAAGAATCCAGTCCAACATGGAAGAAGCAAACATATCGACACTAGATTCCATTTTCTTCGTGATCAAGTCAAAAAAAGAATTGTGGAGGTTGTGTATTGCAAATCAAAGGAACAAGTTGCTGATATATTCACAAAATCACTCAAAAGTGAAGACTATCAAAGGCTGAGGAAGATGCTTGGAGTCATAGCACCAAGATGAACAAGTTTAAGGGGGAAATTGTTGGATTATTTTAAACTTATCATTAAATGACTTTGGAAAACTAAAAGACCTCTTGGAAAACTAAAGGGTCTCTTGAAAATCTGAAAGGCCTCCTTGTAAAAAGGAATAGGCTTCTTGATAGATGAAGAATACATAGAATTCTGTAAATGCTTCTTAGTATTCCATGCATGAATTAAATGCTATGGAATATAAAAAGGCATCTAGGCATCTATAAATAGGAAAGTGATTTGTCCATTGTGGTGTGTGAAGCAAGTATTCTTCTTGTCATCTTTCCACCATAAGAAAAGAGTGTTTATTATTTTTATTTCAGATTCTTCAATTTTATCAAATATTTCATGGTCTTTTCTTTTTGATCTCCTAACCCATAAAGGTTTTGATATCAAATGGATGAGCTGGATGAAGCTCTACTCAAATCTTCCAACTTTGTGTTGATCATTAACAACACTATTAGAAAATGGTTTCATAATAGACGGGGACTAAAACAAGGTAACCCTCTTTCTCCCATCCTTTTTATCTTAGTAACTGATGTTCTCACTAAAATTCTAAGAACAGCAATCTCTGAAAAGATTATTATTGGAATTGGTTCGAAAGCGCTTGAGGTGCACACCAGCTATTTACAATTTGCCGATGACACCTTGGTGTTTCACAAAGCGGATTTTTCAAGTATCAAATCCCTCAAACTAATTTTGTATGCTTTTGAGTTAGCCACGGGTCTAAGCATCAACTTCTACAAAATCCAACTCATTGGTTTGGGTACTAGTGAATTTCTTCCTCACAACCTGGCTGCCATTCTTGGCTGTCAGGTGTCTAAGCTTTTCACTTGTTATCTGGGTATTTTTCTTCATCACTCTAAACTGACCAAGCAAGATTGGTCTTTCTTTACTGAAAAGATATCCAAGAAGCTATGTGAGTGGAAACAGAAGACCCTTAGCCTTGCAGGTAAACTAATCCTGACCAACTCAGTGATATGTGCCATACCAATCTTCTGGATGTCGGTGCTTAAACTCCCCTCAGCGATCATTCGAGAGATTAATCATCTATGTCAGAAATTTATTTGGGACACATACCACATAGAAAGCAATATCAGGCACTTGCTTAATTGGAACCAGGTTTGTAGGCCAAGACATTATGAAGGTTGGGTGTCAAGGATCTCTCCACTATCAACTGGGCCCTCCAGCTTAAGTGGTGGTGGAGATACTTTAATAATCGTCAAAAGCCATGGTGCAGCTAATTACTACCATCTATTACTCAAGAAGTTTACCCCTAAAGCCATCAAGTTACCTGATCAGAACTACCTCGCCATTCTGGAGAAGCATTCTTACTTTATTCAGGGCTGTTTAAACAATGCTTTCGGCCGAAGCTGGGCAACAAAGGCCTCATCCTATTCTGGTGTGATCACTGGATTGGAGACAGCCCTTTAAACATCTCCTATCTGAGCATGTTCTACTTTGCTAAAAATTAGAACATTTCAATTGTAGGGTTTCTCCGGCATAACCTTGAGTAAAACTTCACACACCCAATGAGCTTCCTAGCCCAGAGAGAATTTCACTGTTTTATGGATCTCCTTCACTAGCATCCTTTGATAGCTGAACCTGATGAATGGGTTTAGAAGTAGAATATCACTGGTTCATATCGGGTAAGTCAATGCTATAAGTTCTTTATGCATGGTGGTGTGATTTTTCACTTCGATCACTTCATTTGGAAGCTCTCTATTTCAGAAAAAGCTAAGCTTTTCGCATGGCTTTATTATCATGATAAAATCCTATGGTAGTTAACCTTAGCAAAAAAGATGTCCTTGTGGGAAGAAGATGTCCACTATGTGGCGAAAATGAGGAGTTTACGAATCATCTTCTGTTACAATGCAGTTTCACTAAAGATTTTGGTCTATCATTTTCATCAACCTAAACCTCCCAACACTCCCTAATACACTCAAGGCTTGCTGGGATTTATGACGACATCAAAGGCAATAAGAAGTAGGTTTCCGACTATAGAATGTTTACTAGCCACTGCTTCTTGGTGTTTATGGAAGGAGTGTAACCGTCGTGTCTTCTACTTCCAAGCTACCATGTCCCTAGGTACAGCACGACTCATAGCATTTACCTTCTAGAGCTGGATATCCATTTCCTTAGATCCTAGGGTGCAACAACTAGTGCTTCAGCTGACTTATCTTTCTGACTCTGTTTGCATCTGCAAATTTGTTTCAGCAGGGGCACGTTCGGTAGGCAAAATCCAAGCATCTCTTCGTGCTATCTGTCGAATGTAAGACAACTTTGAAAATAGACTCTCTTTCTCCCCTTGGGTCCCTCAGTTCTTTTACTTACTTTCCATCTTCTGTTTGATGGGACTTTCCCATACGATGGGGTCCTAAGTTCTATACATGCACGCTAGGCCCCAATCTACTTTTGTTTCAACTTTAATATATAACACTTTCTCGGAGAAAGAGCCTCTCTTTCTCTTAATTTCTCAAAAAAAAAAAAAAAAAAAATTCAAAATAATATAAAAAAAAAATAATTATCAAAATAATTCAAAACCTAACTTTTTTTTACCAAACTAATGCAAAAGGGGAAAACGCCATTTTGAATGGCGTTTTTTCCCCCTTCCACGTCACCCTTTTTTCCACGATGGCATCGTCCCAAAAAAAAAAAAAGAAAATACCTTAAAAACGCCATTTTGAATGGCATTTTTAAATTTTTCCCACCAAAAAAAAAAAATCTAGAAAGAATGAAAATTTTTTTTTAAATTTTAAATTAATAAATAAATTAAAATTTTAATTTTGATTGAAATTTAAAATATAAAGATTTGAATTTGTAATTCAAATAAAAAAAATAATTTTAGATTTTTTTTCAATTTTTTTTTAAAAAATGTCTAAAAAATCTTAAGAAATTTAAAAATAAAAAATATCATAGAAAATAAAAAAAGAGAAAGAAATATGAAATAAATAAAAATTTTAAATTTAATTGAAAAACATCATTTCAAATGCTTGTCAAAAAATATAAAAAATAAATTTAAAAAATAAAATGTACCATTAAAAAATAAAATTTTTTAAAAAAAATCAAAAAAATAAGAATTATAATTTAAATTTTTAAAAAAATTAAATTTTAAAGATTAATTGAAATAAAAAAATTTGTAAATTGAACTTTAAAAAAAAAATTTAATTATTGTAAAAAATTATCTCAAGAAAAGAAAAAAATATTGTAAAAAAATAAAAAATACCCTAAAAAAGAAAGAAAGGAAAAAAATAGAATTGAAAAAAAAATAAAATTTAAAATTTTTACAATATTTTAAATTTTAAATTTTTTTCTTTTCTTTCTTTTTTAGGGTATTTTTTATTTTTTTACAATATTTTTTCTTTTTTTGAGATAATTTTTTTACAATAATTTAAAAAAAAATTTATTTTTTTTAAAGTTCAATTTACAAATTTTTTATTTCAATTAATCTTTAAATTTTATTTTTTAAAAATTTAAATTATAATTCTTATTTTTTTAATTTTTTAAAAATATTTTATTTTTTAATGGTACATTTTATTTTTAAATTTATTTTTTATATTTTTTGACAAGCATTTGAAATGATGTTTTTCAATTAAATTTAAATTTTTTATTTTTTCATATTTCTTTCTCTTTTTTTCATTTTCTATGATATTTTTTATTTTTAAATTTCTTAAGATTTTTTTAGACATTTTTTAAAAAAATTTGAAAAAAAAATCTAAAATTATTTTTTTATTTGAATTACAAATTCAAATCTTTATATTTTAAATTTTAATTAAAATTAAAATTTTAATTTATTTATTAATTTAAATTTAAAAAAAAATTCATTCTTTCCAAATTTTTTTTTTTTTTGGTGAGAAAATTGAAAACGCCATTTTGAATGGTGTTTTTAGAAACGTCATTCAAAATGCATTTTTAAAAATACCATTTTAAACAGCGTTTCTTTTTTTTTTTTTTTTTGGGCGATGCCATCGTGGAAAAAAGGTGACGTGGAAGGAGAAAAAAACGCCATTCAAAATGGCGTTTTTCCCTTTTGCATCAGTTTGGTAAAAAAGTTAAGTTTTAAATTATTTTGATAATTAATTTTTTTTTTGTATTATTCTGGAAAAGAGCTCCAAAATATATATATATATAC
Source organism: Elaeis guineensis (assembly GCF_000442705.2). Taxonomy (NCBI): domain Eukaryota; kingdom Viridiplantae; phylum Streptophyta; class Magnoliopsida; order Arecales; family Arecaceae; genus Elaeis; species Elaeis guineensis. Next base: position 83,790,785 of record NC_025999.2, read on the forward strand.
AACCATATGAACATGATATTTATTTGATTATCATCTATTTTAATAATATCATTGATTCTTTAGTCATAAAATTTAATTATCCAACTTATATCCATAATTATATCCATACTCTAGTATTCAAATTGCATCCATATATGTTTAAAATAAATATAGATATAAATTTTATATTTTAATAATATTCGTATCCATATTTGTATTCATCAGATAAAACAAATATGGATATGGATATGTTAGTAGCTAATCCGTATCGATCTAGTTTTAGCTCCACTAGAAGATGTTATTTGAGTTCCTTAGTTTTATATAAGCATCCAAGATCTTCTCAGCGAATAACTAATATACAACTAAATACACGTCTACACAAAACCTCATATACTCTCCTTGTTTAGGCTCTAAGGTCTTTGCTAGGCTAAGAGTCCAAATACATACATCCATTCATAAATATCATGATTGGCCCATGATCAATAGTCCCGATAAATCCATTGTTAGCTTATATTCATCTGAGTGGAAAATTGCAGAATAGTTGCATTTAATAGCTAGGGATGTAGTCATACACCAAAAATAGTTAAGAATAGAAGTACTCTTTGAAATCTAAATTTTTTTATCATGGTTGAAGCATACCCACTTCATACAATCATCTCAGACTAAATTTCATCAATTAACTATGCATATTTATGGTAGTTATAATTACTGAGCCAGCACATTAGTAAGATAGACATAATAGATATATTGCATGATAGTGTCCTTCTAGGCTGGTAAAGAAGCATCATTTCAAATCTGGTTGTCCAAGAAGAGCTTAGTTTTCGAAGTCAAGGTTGTATCTCTGCAATGGGTATTGAAGAGGTTTGCTGCTTAGCTGAAAGTACTACCATTTTGACACTATTGCCACATCCTTGTTGCCCCCAGTTTCTAGGACTCTCTTGTTATGCCTCAGCGACCTAAAGGGTTCTTTTAATTTTTTGGAGCCCCCATCTCGGAGTTTATCAAGATCAATTTTGATGGTAGTATTAAGGATGACAGAGATAGTGCGAGCTATGTCATCCGAGGCTTAGATGCCAAATTTTTGACTGCTAGAGGCTCTCATCTCTTCAAGCCGTCTGTTTCAGAGTGGAGCTCTGTGCCACTTGGGCAAACATCACTATAGAGGCATGAGTTCAAACGAAGAGGAACTTTATTGAGGACACTCCGACCATAGTCATCGGATGGATCCCAAATGAGGCGAACATCTGGAGGTTCATCCACTACTCCAAAACATCTAAAGATCTCTTCATCATTCCACACGACGTCTGTTCGGCATGTATTTCGAGAGATGAATAGTACTGCGGATTTGATTGCATCTTTGTTGCAAGCACACTAGAAATTGGATCTAGCATCAAGATGATGACTATCTTCGAGTCCTACGAGAATTTTATATTTTAATTTTCTGAATTTACTCGCACTAGAATGATATGATGGCCTGCTTGTACCAATAAAAAAAAAAATGAAGCATCATTATCACATGGATTCTTTACTAAACCTTAAAATCATGATCGAGACAATAAAAGTATGCTTGGTCTTACAAATTCATGGAACAAATTATATCTTACATTATATGCACTAAAATGATCGTATCCTATAATATTTTTTTTTTTTTTTTTTGGACCAGTCAATAAGATGGGCGTATGATAAATGTGATTCATAGAAAGGAGACACGATGATTTATATGATGCACGGCTATATGGTACATAAAGCGTGGGATATAAACAAATTGTTTTATCTTATGCACTCCCTAGATCTGTAACTTGCAAGACCATGCCGTATGCCATTGGAGCAGGACAACCATGCTATTTTCACTTCTTCAAGCACCTGCATTTCATTTTTGAACGAACTTTTCCGGTCCATGTCATTTATTATTACCAAATCATGTGCAACATGGCTCGTGACATAGAGTGACAAAGATGATATGAAGTATTTCTACGAGGAAGTGTATACTTGACAAGGGCAATATTATTTCCAAAACCGTTTGCTGATATAAATCAGATCTTGTAGCCTCACACCAACAAAGATGACCTGATGCCGTGGGTATGGCCTCCCATGCTCGGGCTCTCAACCGTTTCTTAAGTCCATCGACCGTTAACGCCTGGAACTCCGCCATCCGAGCATCCGCCAACGAGGGCCTCCACCGGGAAGCCCTCCTTCTGTACCGCCAGATGAAGAGATCCGCCTCCACCCCGACCACCTCACCTTCCCCTTCCTTCTCAAAGCCTGCGCGCTCCTTCCTGATACCCCCCTCCCCCAAATCATCCACGCCCACGTCCTCAAATCCCCTTTCTCCTCTGATGTCTTCGTTGGGACGGCGATGGTCGACATGTACGTCAAGTGCCGGCAACTGGAGGCTGCGAATGTTCTGTTTGAAAGTATGCCCGAGAGAGATGCCGCTGCTTGGAATGTCGTGATTATGGGATTTTCTGACCTTGGTTCTCTTGACAGGGTTTTAGCCGTCTTTAACCGCATGAGATTGGCCGAGGTCAGCCCTGACTCAATCACCATCATAAGCTTGACTCGGTCATGCGGCTGCGAGAACAACCCGAGCATGCTGAAAGCTGTTCATTGTTTGGGGATTCAGATGGGAATCGGAGCTGATGTTGCAGTGGCCAACACCTGGATTTCTGCCTATGCCAAGTGCGAGGATCTGGGCTCGGCTGAATCTGTCTTTACCGAGATCTCCATCGAAATGAGGTCGGTTGTGTCATGGAATTCCATGATCGCAGGTTATGCATATGTTGGAAGATCCAATGAAGCCATTGGTTTCTTTGTTCGATGAGTCGAGAAGGCGTTCGACCAGATTTGAGCACCACTGTCAGCTTACTTTCGGTCTTCGCGCATTCTGAAGCAACATCAGAGGGTAAGCTCATCCATTCAGTTGCTATTAAAGCAGGATTGGATTCGGATGTTTCTTTTATGAATACTCTGATTGCATTTTACTCGAAATGTGGAGATGTCGATGCTGCACAATATTGTTTCAACAACATGTCTGAGAGGACTCCTGTTTCTTGGACCGCACTTATCAGTGGCTATGCCGAAAATGGATATACGGATGAGGCTATGGATCTGTTTCATGCCATGGAAGCTGCTGGGGAAAGACCTGATGCAGTCACTGTGGTTGCTGTTCTCTCTGCTTGTAGCCAAATGGGAGCTCTTGATCTTGGCAGATCAATGAATAGGTATGCAATTGCAAATGGGTTTGAAGGCACTGTCCTAGTTTGTAATGCATTAATAGACATGTATGCCAAATGTGGTAGCCTCGGTGAAGCTCGAAGACTTTTTGATGTCATGCATCGAAGAACGATAGTCTCTTGGACTGCCATGATCATGGGTTATGCCATAAATGGAGATTTTACAGAAGCTTTAGATTTATTTTCTCAGATGGTGAAATCAGGATTGAAGCCGAATCATGTAACACTTTTGGCTGTTCTGCAAGCATGTGCCCATGGTGGCTTGCTGGAGAAGGGGTTGGTCTTTTTTGATATGATGAGTAAAGTGTATCACATAAAGCCTAGATTAGAACATTATGCTTGCATGGCTGATCTCCTTGGCCGTCGAGGGAGACTAAAAGAGGCATTCAGATTCATCCAAAGAATGCCTGTCAAACCGGATGCTGGTGTGTGGGTGCTCTCCTTGGTGCTTGCATAACTCACCACGAGACCGAGATTGGGATGTATGTAGTGAGCCATCTTTTTGAATTAGAACCTCAAGCAGCTGCATCGTATGTTGGTATGGCCAATATTTTTGCTGCAAAACAGAGGTGGGAAGGTGTAGCAAAGTTGCGTGTGATGATGAAACAGAAGGGGATCAGGAAGTCACCTGGACGGAGCATTGTTCAGGTGAATGGAAGGTTTCATATATTCACTGTTGAAGATAGGACTCATCCCGAAGGCTTGCAGATTTATGAAGTCCTCGATAATTTGGCTCTGCTCTTAAAAGAAGCAGGTCATCAGACAGATTTTGAATGTTTATTGGCATTTGAAATGGAATAGAAGTGGAATTGAGTCATCCATTTTGCTAGAAAGAGGCATTTTCCTTCTATTGTGCCCCAAAGTACTTACAATGGTGGGAAATATAAGCTTAATAACTTGTGTTCAGATTTGGTTTGCCCAGCAGCATGCATCGTCTGAAAAAAAAAAAATGCCGTAAGTGCCCTGTTTCTTATATGCGAAGATATTATTTATAATTGGAGAGCTAAGCGTAACTACAAAATAAAGCCTAGTAAACAAAGATACCACATCCACATATAAGAACATGATCACTGTGAAGATTAAATGACGCATTATCATGCAGTCATGGCATATAAATTTCAAAAAAATGAATATATTTGAGGTATGCATGATTCCTACTTATGCAGTCTTACCCACGATGGAATCTCACTAATCCTCCGGTGCCAAAATATTGATGCGTTGCAGGGTTTTAGTGAAGGGGGTGATGCCCCAGTCTTCTCACCCCTCCACTGCTTGGGGGAAATTCTGTGTCTGAATCTTAGGCAGTGCTTCTCCAAACACTTGGATCTAGGTAATTTACTTCAGTCAGGTCCTTTCTCTCTTTCACTTTCTATGAAAGGAAAAAATTAGTTGTGTTATATACAAAATAAACCAAAAATATAGCATTTATTACACTTGTCATCCCCCGCATTTTCTACATATCCAAAAAACAGCGACCAAATGCTTTTGTAAAGTAGAAAAAACTACTTCCGTAAGTGGATTTTTATTGTGATTTCTTAAAAATAGTACTGCATAGAGTCACATTCTTGATTTGATTGCTTTCTGACCTTCTTAAGAGAAACAATTCCAAGCACCCACACCTAGTTCAAGCTATTTCTTCCTTTCAGATAGGCTTGTCTAATTTGGATCAATCTGAAAATGTTTTCGACCTTTCGTGTTCAAGCTAGTTCAAAATTGCATTAAGTGCATCAATATTTACATATTAATAATAGTAACATAGACTAAAAGCCATACTAGCGTACATGTTATTCTTCTACTTAAAAGCCTCCTTTTCAATTGTCACAAAGTGTTTGCTGTTCATTTGGCTCTCATGTTAAATATTCATTGCCTTTACTTTAGATCTAGAGGAATTTGCATCAGAGTTAAGTAATTTGGTTGACAGTTATACATTCTACTTTAATATATTTAGGGTGACGATGCAGTTTTCATGTACAACCTTGTTAAGATAGTTCTCTGGTTAAAATGTGTTTCAAGAAATTCAATCATGTAATCTTTGTATTATTATATTATTCTAGTTGAGCAGAATAGGATATAACAAGGTGGTTGGAGAAAGAGATGCATATTAAGTGTATTTAATTGAAGCATGCTAGTAGAAACCTTGATTATTTGACTTTTTATAACTTCTGGTAGATGATAGATCAAGAAGAGACAGTAGTAGCAGCATGACTAATGCATCAAACAAGCCTGCTGACCACCTGTTACACATCATAATTTGCATGGTTTTCTTTGACATTGTGTAAGCTCATTAAAATGGAGGATGATTTGGCATGCCTTCTTTCTTCCTCACTCACTTTACTACTTGGTCAATGACAATACATATGAAAAAAGCATATGTCACCTAATTTTGACCATTATCTCCTAGAAAGGCTTTATTTAGTTGCTTCATGTATTGCTTGAGCCTAAATACATTCTCATTTTTTGTTAACCTTGATATCACGTATTTTCGGTCGGGTGCAGGGAAGGCATTGGTTATGACAAGCTCGCAATTGAAGTATCAATCCAGTTCCCCATCATTATAGGTAACAAAAGAAAGATACACTGTTGGCTCTTAGGAGTGATTCAGATGAATGCTTGTTTTGTTAACCTGCAATGCATGGATGGCAAAAGGAGCTTACATAATTTATAGTCAATTTCGGTTAGTAGTGATAATATGATAATGGATAATGTACTGAACAACCTGCTATTAAGTCAAGACATTCATATGTCAATAATCTTAAATTTGTAAATTACTAGAGTCATGTGGAGATGGTTCTCATCAGTTAATGTTACCTTGTTTTCTTATACAGAGATGGATTTCTACTAGAAATGCTGAAGATCAGACCTTCCAAATGTTTAAACTTCTGGTTCCCATGAGGCTATATATTATACTGCTATAAATGCTCTGGAAGTATCCTTTAGCGCTTAAAGAACTGCAGCTGGTTCAGATGCTTTTTGCAGCCAAATATGGGAAGGAATTTGTGAGAGCTGCATTAGAGCTTCTGCCAGATTGACTGAAAATAGCCAGGTTTTATGGACTGTCAAGCAGGGTTATCAAATTGTTATTGTGCATTTCCATTTGAGTCTGTCTCCTAATTGTTAACCCATTTTTGCAGATAACTGAACTGTTATCTGCTCGGGCTCCTTCGGTGGAAACCAAACTGAATTTGCTGAAGGAAAATGCTGAAGAACAATAGTTAGATATGGATCCATTTTTCTGTAAAATAAAGTTCCTCAAGCCACAATTGGAGATTTAATGGTAAGCTGCTGTCATTATGTGCTATTATCAGGATACATATTCTCTTCAACAGTATTGGAGATTATCTCTATTAATCATCAGAGCCGGCCTCATCATTCTTTGGTTTGTCTGATATTGCTCTATCCCGATGAGAAACATGACGGAAAAAACAAAAAAAAAAAACAAAAACCTTCCACCCGTGTGGAATTTTTTCATGAAGAACCTGATCCAGGTACAGGTTCTGATTCCTTCAATATTCCACAAGTCAGAATGTTTCATCTGATCAATTTCTTATGATTCTTCATCAGCAAAAGAACTAGTTGGACCATTAAAACTATCCACTCCCTTGCATGACTGGGGGCTTGACCTGCGAAGAGTATATTCGATGGCTTTAGATTGCCATGAGTCTGTTCTTTTCATGATGAAGATAGAATTAGAACCATGCCACATCTATGGCAACCTTCAGCCTTTGGCTCGATAAGCACGATTATCTTCTTGGTGTTGACTCTGAATAGTGTAGGTGGAGCAAAGATAGGATCTTTTTTATGAGAAAAGGCAAAGATAGAATCTTCTATCTCACTACGAGCACCTGTTTGGAGGAAAAAGACAAGGTCAGGCACGTGGCCCCCAAAAGCATCAAGTCGCAAGTGCCTGAGCAGAATGTCAATGCTTAGGTGTCGGTAAAATTACAAAAATATTCAGCTTCAAGGAATATTTGTAAAGAACATGTACGATGGGAAATGGGATGCAGGAATAAAGCACAATATTGGAGTAGCAATCATGATCAATCCAAAAAGTATACCATTGATTCTAGTCAAATTCGGCCAAAACCTAAGTCAAAAAGAAAAATAAGCTCTATTGTTAATGGAATAAAGATGGCATTAATAGAAGAAAAATGGATATATGGATGTGGTACGAGCAATCAGAGTGAAGTCCATGACATTAAATTTTTTTTTACTTAACATCCTACTAAGATCAGCAAGATGATCTAATTTATCAATTTGATTACAAGCAAATTTGAGTTTAGGTTAAACGGATTCAGATTATAAATAGATTGATCTATTTAATATTTGAATTGAATTTAAATTTCATATATCTTATCCATTTAATCCATTTAACATTCGGATAGAGTTATATTAGATAATATATTTAATCTGTTTAATCTGTTTAAAATCTATTTAATTTATTTTTAATCTATTTAATTCAATCTATTTAACCTATTTAATTTATTAAAAATCTATTTAATCTATTTAATCCATTTAACCTAACTTGATTTGTTTAATAAATAGATTAAATGGATCGGATCAAATTACTTGTTGAATAAATAGGTCGGATTCAAATCTAAATTTTGACATGTTCAATAAATAGATCGAATTTAGGTTGACCATTTTGTGTCCAACCGGCGTCAATCATACCTATGTCCGATCCGACTTGATCTGATTGCCACCTCTACATCCCATTGGGCCATATAATCATTCAAATTCCATCTTATATTGTGTGTTTATAACTGACAAGCACCAGGAAGTACTGTGAGATTGATCAGATGAGCAACATTATTTTTCAGTGAACAGCCTACTCTTAAGATTGCATTTGGTAGCTGGCAATCTATCCAGATTGTTGGCAATTTAATATGAGCCCATCAGATTACTGTATTTGGTATGTTTTTTGGGTGGCAATCCAGATTACTTTGGCAATCCAGATTACCTCTCAGGAGGTAATTTGGATTTTCTTAGGAAGAAGTGGCTATACAGATTACCACTTGTTTGGTAATATTGTAAAAAAAATTTAGATAAAATTATCCTTCAAAAAAAAAATCATACAAAATTCATCCCTCCACCCCCTTCTCGACGGCTCTCATCCTCCCCTTATTATATATAATAATATGATATAATATATTATAATATAATATACTATTATTATATTATTATTATATTTTTATAGTAATTATATTGTATTACAATAATATAGTATATGATAATATATTATATGAATCCTATTATATATAACAATAAATTATATTGTATTATAATATGTTGTTATATTATATTATATTACATCATTATTATATTATTATATATTACAAAATTATATTAGTATATATTATTTGATTATTATTATAATATATTATAATAATATATATTATATTATATTAATATCTTATATTAAAATAATATAGTATATAATATAATATTATTATATATAATAATCTAGTGTATTATATTATATTATAATAATTTATTATTATATAATCATATATTATTATATATTATATTAATATATTATAGTATATATTATATAAATATTATTCTATATAACAATATATTAATTATATTGTTACATTATTATATTATAACATATTGTAATATGTTAATATATAAATATTATAATATATAATATAATATTATTATATATAATAATATAGTATAATATATTATATTAATATATTATATTAATATATTATATTAAAATAATATAATAAATTATATTATAATATTTTATTATAATATTATAATATACTATATTAAAATATATTATGTTATATTAATTATATAAATATCATTAATATTACATTACTATATATTATTATTATATTATTATTATATATTATAATAATATATATTATATTATATTAATATCTTATATTGATATAATATAGCATATGATATAATATTATTATATATAATAATATTGTATATTATATTATATTATAAAAATATGTTATTATATTATCATATAATATTATATATTGATATATATTGTAATGTTTATTATATAAATATTATTCTATATAACAATATAATTAACTATATTGTTATACTATTATATTATAATATATTAATATGTTAATATTATAATATATTATAAGAATATTTTTTATTAATATAACATAATATATAATATATTATTATATATAATAATATAGTATAATATATTATATTATTATATTATTAAAATAAAATGATATATTATATTATATTATAATAGTTTATTATAATATCATAATGTAATATTGCAATATACTATATTAAAATATATTATATTATAATAATTATATAAATATCATTATATATAATAATATAATATAATATATTATTATTATTATAAAATTAAGGGGGTATTTTAAAATTTTAATTTTATATTACCGATAATCTGATTGTCATATCAAACATATCAATCAAGATTTTCAGTAATTTTACTGCAACATTACTTACATATACCAAACACAGTAATCAACGTTACTAGCAATTTAATGGTAGCAATCTATCTTGAAGGTAATTCAGATCATCTTTCAAAATTATCTGACGATGCACCAAATGCAATCTATTCAAAATTGCCAAGGATTTTATCAAATCCACTTCATAGTTGTGCTAACTTTTATTTTTGAAAGATCGAGCATGGGAAGTCATCCCCACAGCAGCAGGTCATTTTGTTGGCGGGAAGGTACAGGAGTTGATTTGTGTGAGTAAAGAGTCTGTTGCCGTCATGAGTATGGAATAAAATTTTATTGGCCTCGCCGGTTAAAGTGTCCCCACTCTGGATCATGAGGAATGCTGAATATGATCCCGTAATAAATAGTATGGATGTTAAAATTTTGTTCAAAGATGGAACGCAGGTGCATGAAGAAGAAAAAATAGCACAGTTGTCTTGCTCCAACGGCATATGGCACGGTCTTTTAAGTCATAAAGAGGAAGCCCATAGGAAAATCTGTATTGAGTTTGCGCTATCATTGAGGTTAATGAAGAACCAATATGACCAGCGGACACAACGCCATTTTGCCACCCTAGAAGCGATGCTGTTGTACAATATTTGATCATAATAACTACTATAATATGTACCGATTTAATAACAAAATTTAGTTTGAGATGACTGTATCAAGTGGGGACACTTTAACTTGCATGCCTAGCTATTGAATGCAAGAGTCCTCCATTTTCCCACTTCGATGAATGTAATGTAGTTCCTGCCATGAAGGGAAGTGCCTTATCAAGGGGGTTGTTGATGCTGGAAGCATTGCTCTTTTATTTCAGCACCAGGCATCCAGTCCATTGGTTCCAACTTGGCAAGAAAACGGGCCCAGCATCCGGATCAAAGCAACAAGCCAGTTGCCGGCTCGGGAAAGAACGTATGGCAAAATCCAAACCACGTCCAAACATATGCATCAATAGCATGCCATAGTCAAGAAATCGTATCATGAATTATGATATGATATTTCTTATATGTTTAGATTTGATTTAGATTCGGTATGCCCCCAGCAGCACCCTGTAGACAAAAACGAGCTGTAAGCGCCCGTCTCTTATATGCGAGGATTTTACTTATGCTTGAAGAGCAAGGCAAAACAAAATAACATTTCTTTCTAAGCACTATAGAGATCTCATTAGCCAAGCAAAGATTCGATTTTTCTGCTCTGCAAACAGCGATATTATTCTTTAAATTAAAATTTCCTCTTCATAGTGATTCATGCACAAGCAATTAGGCCTCTTGGAGAATGGAGACTGGAAAGAGGTAGTAGACAAAACCAGGAGCAGGTGGTAGCGAAGACCAGCTAGTTCGAGATGGAGAAAGTGGCGAGGTAGACGAAGAAAGCAGAGGGTCACATGAGGAAGGCAGAGAGAAGAGGAAGAAAGGAGTAAAAAAGAAGAAGCTAGAGAGAAGTAAGGAGAAGAGTCTTGGGAGGGTCGATGGACAAGGAGCATGAAGGGACAATGGGGTAGGTTAAGGCAGAATAGTCCTAATGATCAGAGGAAAGCCAAAGGCAGGAAACAGGGATAAAACCTATTCTGGGGACCCCTAGAACCACGGATCTCCATTTCTTTATGGTTTAATCGAAACCATCAGGGATCCACGGTTCCCATCCCTAGTAGAATGGCTGCTTGGCGACAACCCTTGAATAGACCAGGGTAACACTAGGATGATGCCCTTTACAACATTTCCAAGCTGGGCCCAAGAGAGCAAGCAAGGAAAAGAAATGCTTTTGAAGAATAAGAATGACCGAAACAGCTTAAAATCTAAACTCACTCTTCTTGTCTAACATAAACCATGGTAGTCTTGGAAAGCAAAGTTTTTCCAACACGAATGCAGAATACCAATAGCAAAGGTGCTGGTTTTTGAGTTTTTGTGAAGAATTAGATCTAATTACAAGAGACTTATAGTGGAGCAATTGCACACCATTATTTAGCTTTTGCTATTCTTTTTTTGATCGGTGGCCATATGTATAGGACCAATTCAGACATTGATTATTGTTGGTGCAAAAATCTGCCTGCGCCGAAGAAGCTGGAGTCGAAGGAGTCGCGGTTGCCGCCGGGACCTGCAAAAGAAGTCTAAACCGGAGGTGGGGTTGCTCCGACAAGACCCTCCGATGCTCAAGTCAGTTCTCTGCCTCAACAAGAATGGAGTGTTCGAATGGAAATTTTAGCAGAGTTTCTAGATAAAAATGAGAGCTTATAGAATAACGTATCTGGGGTCCCCTTTTATAGGCGTAGGGGGCTGTAAGCTGATAGCGACATCTGTAACCGTCTGGTCGTGGGCTGCCTAGGGTCAGGTAGAGTTTGTTGCGAAGAGTAGTGGAGTAGACCCGTGGCTATCACCGAAGCGCGCCACGTGGAGTCTGCCGCAGGGAGTGGAGCGGCGTCCGTTGTCGCGACTTGCCAGAGGATGGAAGAATCGCGCGGTATCCATCGCAGGAAGTGGAGCAGGATCGTGGGCATCATAGCGGTCTGCCAGGGAGTAATGGAGCCGCGCAGAATCCGTCGCAGGAAGTGAAGCAGGATCGTGGCCGTTGCTGCGTCACGCCAGGGAGTGCAGACCTGTCGGCTGAAGTTCGGCTGGAGAGTCTGACGGAGAGGGGTGGTTAGCTATCCATTTGAGAGGAGCCCGGAGTCCGGCTCCCGTAAGAGTCCGGACGAAGTCTTCCTTTAGCCGAAGTCGGAGACGAGGCCGGCTCCCGTAGGGGTCCGGGCGGAGTCTTCTTGCAATTAAAGTCGGGCGAAGTCCGGCTCCCGTAGGAGTCCGGACGAAGCTTACCAGCGGTTGAAGTTGGTGACGGAGCCCGACTCCCGTAGGAGTCCGGCGGAGTCTGCTTGCGGTCGGAGTTGTGGGCGGAGTCCGGCTCCCGTAGGAGTCCGGACGAGGTCTGTCTGCAGCCGGAGTCGGGGACGAGGCTCGGCTCCGTAGGGGTCCGGGCGAAGTCTTCCTGCAATTAAACTAAGGGGCGAAGTCCGACCCCCGTAGGAGTCCGGACGAAGCTTACCAGCGGTTGAAGTTAGTGACGGAGCCCGGCTCCCGTAGGAGTCCGAGCGGAGTCTGCTTGCAGTCGGAGTTGTGGGCGGAGTCCGGCTCCAGTAGGAGTCCGGGCGGGATCTGTCTGCAGCCGGAGTCGGGGACGAGCCCGGCTCCCGTAGGGGTCCGGGTGGAGTCTTCCTGCAATTAAAGTCAAGGGCGAAGTCCGGCTCCCGTAGGAGTCCGGACGAAGCTTACCAGCGGTTGAAGTTGGTGACGGAGCCCGGCTCCCGTAGGAGTCCGGGCGAGTCTGCTTGCAGTCAGAGTTGTGGGCGGAGTCCGACTCCCGCAGGAGTCCGGACGAGGTCTGTCTGCAGCCAGAGTCGGGGACGAGGCCCGGCTCCCGTAGGGGTCCGGGCGGAGTCTTCTGCAATTAAAGTCAGGGGCGAAGTCCGGCTCCCGTAGGAGTCCGGACGAAGCTTATCAGCGGTTGAGGTTGGTGACGGAGCCCGGCACCGTAGGAGTCCGGGCGGAGTCTGCTTGCTGTCGGAGTTGCGGGCGTAGTCCGACTCCCGTAGGAGTCCGGACGAGGTCTGTTTGCAGCTGGAGTCGGGGACAAGGCCCGGCTCCCGTAGGGGTCCGGGCGGAGTCTTCCAGCAATTAAAGTCAGGGGCGAAGTCCGGCTCCCGTAGGAGTCCGGACGAAGCTTACCAGCGGTTGAAGTTGGTGACGGAGCCCGGCTCCCATAGGAGTCCGGGCGGAGTCTGCTCGCAGTCGGAGTTGTGGGCGGAGTCGGCTCCCGTAGGAGTCCGGACGAGGTCTGTCTGCAGCTGGAGTCGGGACGAGGCCCGGCTCCCGTAGGGGTCCGGGCGGAGTCTTCCTACAATTAAAGTCAGGGGCGAAGTCCGGCTCCCGTAGGAGTCCGGACGAAGCTTACCAGCGGTTGAAGTTGGTGACGGAGCCCGGCTCCCGTAGGAGTCCGGACGGAGTCTGCTTGCAGTCGGAGTTGTGGGCGGAGTCCGGCTCCCGTAGGAGTCCGGACGAGGTCTGTCTGCAGCTGGAGTCGGGGACGAGGCCCGGCTCCCGTAGGGGTCCAGGCGGAGTCTTCCTGCAATTAAAGTCAGGAGCGAAGTCCGGCTCCGTAGGAGTCTGGACGAAGCTTACCAGCGGTTGAAGTTGGTGTCAGAGCCCGGCTCCCGTAGGAGTCCGGGCGGAGTCTGCTTGCGTCGGAGTTGTGGGCGGAGTCCGGCTCCCGTAGGAGTCCGGATGAGGTCTGTCTGCAGCCGGAGTCGGGGACGAGGCCGGCTCCCGTAGGGTCCGGGCGAATCTTCCTGCAATTAAAGTCAGGGGCGAAGTCCGGCTCCCATAGGAGTTCGGACGAAGCTTACTAGCGGTTGAAGTGGTGACGGAGCCCGGCTCCCGTAAGAGTCCGGACGGAGTCTGCTTGCAGTCGGAGTGTGGGCGAAGTCCGGCTCCCGTAGGAGTCCGGAGAGGTCTATCTGCAGCCGGAGTCGGGGATGAGGCCCGGCTCCCGTAGGGGTCCGGGCGGAGTTTTCCTGCAATTAAAGTCAGGGGCGAAGTCCAGCTCCCGTAGGAGTCCGGACGAAGCTTACCAGCGGTTGAAGTTGGTGACGAAGCCCGGCTCCCGTAGGGAGTCCGGGCGGAGTCTGCTTGCAGTCGGAGTTGTGGGCGGACTCCGGCTCCCGTGGAGTTCGGATGAGGTCTGTCTGCAGCCGGAGTCGGGGGACGAGGCCCGGCTCCCGTAGGGTCCGGGCAGAGTCTTCCTGCAATTAAAGTCAGGGGCAAAGTCCGGCTTCCGTAGGAGTCCGGATGAAGGCTTACCAGCGGTTGAAGTTGGTGACGGAGCCCGGCTCCCATAGGAGTCTGGGCGGAGTCTGCTTGCAGTCGGAGTTGTGGCGGAGTCCCGCTCCCGTAGGAGTCCGGACGAGGTCTGTCTGCAGCCGAAGTCGGGGAAAGGCCCGGCTCCCGTAGGGGTCCGAATGGGGTCTTCCAGCAATTAAGTCAGGGGCGAAGTCCGGCTCCCGTAGGAGTCCGGACGAAGCTTACCAGCGGTTGAAGTTGGTGACGGAGCCCGACTCCCGTAGGAGTCCGGACGGAGTCTGCTTGCAGTCGGAGTTGTGGGCGGAGTCCGGCTCCCGTAGGAGTCCAGACGAGGTCTGTCTGCAGTCGGGAGTCGGGGACGAGGCCCGGCTCCCGTAGGGGTCCGGGCGGAGTCTTCCTGCAATTAAAGTCAGGGGCGAAGTCCCGCTCCCGTAGGAGTCCGGACGAAGCTTACCAGCGGTTGAAGTTGGTGACGGAGCCTGGCTCCCATAGGAGTCCGGGCGGAGTCTGCTTGCAGTCAGAGTTGTGGGCGGAGTCCGGCTCCCGTAGGAGTCCGGACGAGGTCTGTCTGCAGCCGGAGTCCGGGGACGAGGCCCGGCTCCCGTAAGGATCCGAGCGGAGTCTTCCTGCAATTAAAGTCAGGGGCGAAGTCCGGCCCCGTAGGAATCCGGACGAAGCTTACCAGCGGTTGAAGTTGGTGACGGAGCCCGGCTCCCGTAGGAGTCCGGGCGGAGTCTGCTTGCAGTCGGAGTTGTGGGCGGAGTCTGGCTCCCGTAGGAGTCCGGACGAGGTCTGTCTGCAGCCGGAGTCGGGGACGAGGCCCGGCTCCCGTAGGGGTCCGGGCGGAGTCTTCCTGTAATTAAAGTCAGGGGCGAAGTCCGGCTCCGTAGGAGTCCGGATGAAGCTTACCAGCGGTTGAAGTTGGTGACGGAGCCCGGCTCCCGTAGGAGTCCGGGCGGAATCTGCTTGCAGTCGGAGTTGTGGGCGGAGTCCGGCTCCCGTAGGAGTCTGGACGAGATCTGTCTGCAGCCGGAGTCGGGGGACGAGCCCGGCTCCCGTAGGGGTTTGGGCGGAGTCTTCTGCAATTAAAGTCAGGGGCGAAGTCCGGCTCCATGTAGTCCGGACAAAGCTTACCAGCGGTTGAAGTTGGTGACGGAGCTCGCTCCGTAGGAGTCCAGGCGGAGTCTGCTTGCAGTCGTAGTTGTGGGCGGAGTCCGGCTCCCGTAGGAGTCCGGACGAGGTCTGTCTGCAGCCCAGTGTCTATTTAAACCCGCCCTTCCGCCTTTCGGGGCCCTATTCCTGAGAGTTCCATCAGTATTCGCCCTTTTTTCGAGAGTCCCAATTTTCCTTAGGCGTCTTATTGGGCCATAGGCGTCCTTCGAATCGTCCCCTTCCTCGCCCTCTGCATCCCTCAGGGCGATCTAGGTTAGTCCCAGAACCTCCATCCTTCTTCTTGCCATTTAGAGGCCTTTTCTTCGCATTTTCTTCTGTCGTATTCCTCCGAGTTAGTCTCCTGTGACCTCTCATCCTTTGTCCCGTCTGTCTTCTTCGGGATCTTTAGAGTCTTCATTCGAAGTTATTTGAAATATCTTCCGGCTCTTCCGCTTCCAGCGGTTCCGGGAGTTCTTCCGCCTCAACCCCCCAGGTCCCTCGTTCTGTGACGAACCCGCATCTGGGGCTGGGCTTCGCTCGATTTTTGCGTCGGACGCCATTCCATGCTCCTGACTCCGGATGACTCCTTCTGATAAGGGTCAGTATGGAGTTCCTCCGGAGTACGACCTGGAGCTGCTGGCCCCTCCGACCGGGCTAGCACTCCTCCACCCGATCGTTTTTGCCTGTATCAGGAGGCGTTCCGTGCCGGGCTCCGGCTTCCGCTTCCGTCCTTTGTTGTCGCCCTCTTCGCTTCTTAGATATCTCTTTGGCTTCAGTTGCTCCGAATTCTTTTAGGTTTTTGATAGGATTTCTCTCTCTTTGCCACGTAGTCGAGGTCCAGCCGTCCCTCTTCTGTTTAGGCATTTCTATACCTTCAAGCGTCATCCTTCGACGAAGGACTGGTGGTATTTCTCCCCTCAGTTCGACAAGAAGGGGTTACTGAAAGGTGCCCCCTCTTCAATCCACAACTGGAAGGGAAATACCTCTTCGTCCACTATCCGACCCTGAGGCTGGGCCTGCCCCTTTGGGCTCTTTGAGGGATTCTGTCCGTCGGGCCCCTAGCCTGGGGGAGGACGACCTCCAGGCTGCCCGGAAGCTTCTTGACTACTCGCTCCTTCCCTTCCCAACCTTCTGAGGGAGCAATTTTGTTCAACATCGGCCTGAGCCCCCAGGATCCTCGAGTACTCCATCTTTTCCTTTCTCTTCTTTTCTTCCTTCTTCTTTTTCTTTCTTTTTCTTCTCTCTTCTTTTTTTTCTTTTCTTTTTTTTTTTGTGCCACTCCTTCCTTTTTCATCCCATTATTGATTTCTGATCTCTCCTCTTTTTTTTTTTTTTAAGAATGGACGCCGAAGCAGCACGGATGCTCGCCAGGGGCCTCAAAGCCCACAAAAGAAAAGGTGCCGCGGCCTCCGGATCAGCAAAGAAGGCCAGGAGGAGGAGATGAGCCTGGCCGCACTGTCCAGGCGGCTCCCACGATCGACGTTCCTTCGGACGCCGAACCAACAGGCCCCCGGGCCTCTTCGAGGAGTCCGCCGACTGGGGCTCCCGTTTCGGGGGTCCGCTCCACGGAGGTGCCCGTAGCGAGAGGGGGAGGAGAAGGAAGTCGGTGGCCCGCAGGGTGGGTAGCCGCCGAGCCGCCACTGACGAGTCCCTCGGTTCCGAAGAGGAGCCAGAGAATCCCTTCAATGACAGGGACCTGATCAAGGGTTGATCGACGGCTGCATTCTGCTTGAAGTCGTCGAGAGGATCGACCGCGCCGATCCTGAGCAGTGGGTTTGGGACTCCCTAGGGTTCTTCTCGAGGTAAACAAATCTTCATTTAACCGGCTATTCGACCCTTGTTCTGATCCCCTAGCCGCCCTTGCAGATTGGGCACCAGCTCCTCGCCAATATCGAGGTGACGAACCGGGCGAGGAGGGATGCCATCTAGGTGGAGGAGCGTCGCCAGGGCCGAGGTCGCTCGCCTCAAAAAAAGGCAGCCGAAGTAGTCGCCCTCCAAGAGGCCCTGGAAAGAGAGAAACAAGCCCGGGAGGAGGAGAAGCAGACCTTGGAGGAGACGGTGAGAAAGGCGGAGGCCGAGGTTGCCAATTTGGCTGAGCAGATTTCAGTCCTGGTCTCGGAGGCCAGGATTCTTGCGGTAGAGGAGTTCAAGGCTCCGCGGAGATGAGGGACCTGAATGTCCAATTCGGCCAGGAGGCGTTCATCAAGGGGTTCGAGCTCTGCCAGGAGAAGGTGGCCAGAAAATTTTCGGAGCTCGACCTCAGCTTCTGGGTGAGGAGTCTGAAGACGAGGCCGGTCCTCTCTCCGCTACCACTGCTGCGCAGCCCCCCTCCAGGAACACCGAGCTCTCCAACTCCTGCTTCTGAGGTCTGAGACCTCCGACCTTGTATCTTTCTTTTACTGCTGTTTTTCTTTTCCTTTTTGTCTTCAAGAATCATTCAATCAATAAAGTTGAATTTCTTATCGTGGATGGCTTCTCCTTCCTTCCTTTCTTCTCTCTGCTTTTCTTTCTGTGATGAGATGCGTCTTGACGCTTTTGTCTCCCAATGGCAGTGCCCTGCCGAAGCACTTCCCCTGCCCCTGGGGATCCCGCTGAAGTCCACGATCCGGCGACTGAGGAAGGAAGTTCTTCACTTGACAAAAGGGGCGAAGAAGATGGAAGGCGAGCTTCGCAGGTTGAGAGAGGGTCATTCTGAAGCCACCGCGGAGGCCACCCGCTTTCGAAATCTCCAGTGAAGGGGATCATGGAGTATAGCCGGAGGAAGGCAGACTTCGCGAAGGAGCTTGAGGAATACAAGAAGAGCGCCAGCGACCGAATTTGGCTCAAGCTGCCAAGATTAGTGCTCTCAGGGTGGAACTGTCGGCTGCGAAGGAGAGGATCGGCCAGCTGGAAGGAAGTTCATCCCGACTCTTGGCTCGGGCCGACGGCGATCGGGAGTGGTCGAAGAAGGTCTCCGACCTTCAGCAGCAGCTTCAGGACGTCGAGGTGAGCCACGACGTGCATCGGGCGGTTGGCGCAGGCAGGTGGATGAATATAAAGGGAGACTCAGGGTGGCGGCCGATGAAGTCGTCCATCTTCAGAGGCAGCTGGCTGACAGGGCTCAGCTTACTTCTGCTCGAGATTCTAATGAACTCCAGTCCCTAAGAGGAACCGTCGAAGGGCTTTCTGTTGCCCTCGGAGAAAGGATGGCTGAGTTGCAGTAATTGAAGATCCAGCTGCATATGAGTAGCAGGCCGTCACGGACGCGGAGGCAGAATCTGAGGTCCTGAGAAAGAGCGTCGAGAGGCGAAGATCGAAAGCCAACGACTTCATCGGGCGCTCCAGGATGCGCTGCTGAAAAAGAGAGAGCTAGAAGAAGAAGTTGAGAATCTGAAGCAGTCCTGGATAAGGGGTGGAGCAGATAATTCTAGGTCGGAAGGAGCAGAGCTTCCCTAGGGCTCTTTTGGCCTTCCATCTTTCATGTATACATTTTCCTTTTGTTGTTTTTTTTGCTTCGTCTTTTGCTTTTCTTCCTTTGGCCTTCTGGGCTTCGTGGTGTATATTTCGCAAATGAATGAAAAGGGATTTGTGTTACCTGTCTCGATATTGTTAAATTGTCACCGTCGAACTTCTTTCGTCTTTTGACTTGTCCGACTTGACGTCGTTTGGAGGTGCCCAGTCGCTACGCCGGTTTGCTTTCCTTATCGTCATGGCCGTAGGCTCGAGCTTGATGGTCCGAACTCCGCATTACTCGAGGCGTCGCTGTTTCTTGACCTGTGTCGAGAGCCTTCTTAGAGGCCGGGGTGTTTGGTAGGAACTTCCCATCTTTGTTGAGCGAGGTTCCTTAGTCTTTGTGTGGTTTGTCTTTCGTCTATTGCCGACGTAGTTCATCGCTTTTCTTTTTATTTTCCTCCTCTTTTCAAGTGAGGGCCTCCCTTTGCTTTTTGAGGGGTTGCGTAGAAGTGTGAAGGTGCCTTGAGGGCTTTCCCTTTATCCGATTTGTTGGGCGGTCGGTTTGTTATCGTCGGGATGAGGTTCTCCTTCTGTTCCTGACATAGTCGATCTCAGCTTAGGCTAGGATGAGGTTCTCTCCTATTCCCAACGGGGCTGTGGGGGACATAAGGGCGTTGCAAGGGCCTCTCCCCCATCCGATCTAAAAGAACGGACCTTCGACTTTGCTCATGTTAGGGCGAGATTCTCCTCCTGTTCCTGACAGGCTGTGGGGGCACATTAGGGCGTTGTAAGGCCTCTCCCCCCATCCGGTCTAAAAGAACGGACCTTTGACTTTGCTCATGTCAGGATGAGGTTCTCCTCCTGTTCCTGATATGGCTGTGGGGGCACATTAGGGCGTTGTAAGGCCTCTCCCCCCATCCGGTCTAAAAGAACCGGGCCTTTGACTTTGCTCATGTCAGGACGAGGTTCTTCTCCTGTTCCTGACATGACTGTGGGGGCGCATTAGGGCGTTGTAAGGCCTCTCCCCCCATCGGTCTAAAAGAACTGGGCCTTTGACTTTGCTCATGTCAGGACGAGGTTCTCCTCCTGTTCCTGAAATGGCTGTGGGGGTGCATTAGGGCATTGTAGGCCTCTCCCCAATCCGATCTCAAGATAATCGACTTTCATTTTAGTTATGTTAGGATGAGGTTCTCCTCCCGTTCCTAACATAACCTTGTTTTAATTGTTTGAAGGGGTTATCCCCAGTCGTAACAAATCCATGCCAAATGGGAGGAGCATGCAAAGTCGAAAGGAATTTAGATTCAGGGCAAAGTCGTAAGCGATACATTTACAGGTTTCTCGAGTTCCATGATCGTGGAAGGTCTGCTCCTCCTTGAGGCCCTCCGGCGATGGAGTCGATGGTCTCAATTGGAGGCCGATCTCTGGGCTGCTCCTCCCTCCTTGGCGGTTCAGGTTGCGGCAGGGCCCTTGGCCTATCTTCTCTACCCTCAGGCCGGCGTCGGATGAACCTGTCGAGTCGACCTCGCCGGATGAGCTCCTCGATCTCATCTCGGAGCTGGATGCATTCCTCCGTGTCGTGGCCGTGGTCGCGGTGGTAGAGACAGAACTTGTTGGGTTGCGCTTTTCGGGGTGTGTGCGCATTCTCTCTGGCCTAGGGAGCTGCTCCCTGACCTCCATCAGTACCTGGGTCTTCGAGGCATTAGGGGGGCATAGTTGCGGAATCTTCCCGATGGAGAACCCCGCCGAACCCCGCGATCCGAACTTCTCTGCCTGCATACCCGGGGCGGAGTATGGGCACGCTTGTGCCCAGGAGGGGATCGAGAATGCGGCCGAGCTTCTCTCGACCTTTTTTTCGACTGCGGGCTTACTCGAGTCTCCCGCCTGCCGCTCTCTCGCGGTCTCCTCATCCTTCATTTTGAAGGCTTCTTCTGCTTGGGCATACCCTTCAGCCTGAGCCAATAAATCAGCAAAATTCCTGGGGTACTTCTTCTCTAGAGAGAACAAAAGGTCATTCTTCTGAAGGCCGCCCTTCAAAGCGGTCATTGCGACTGATTGGTCCAAATTTCGGACCTCCAGCGCTGCGACATTGAAACGGTTGATGTAGGTCCGAATGGACTCCCCTTCTCTCTGCTTGATATTGATGAGGGACTCCGAACCCTTCCGGGGGTGCCGGTTGCTGACAAAATGGCCACGAATTGGTGGCTCATCTGATCGAAGAAAAGATGGTACCCGACTTCAGCACCGAGTATCAGTTTCTCGCCGCTCTCTTCAAGGTGGATGGGAAGGCTCGACATAGAATGGCATCGAGAGCGACATGAAGCAGCATCATCGTCCGGAAGGCTTCCAGATGATCAACCAGGTCCGAAGTCCCGTCGTAGCTTTCAAACTGGGGGAGTTTGAAGTTTGGTGGGATCGGTTCCTGCATGATCATTTGAGAAAAGGGAGGGTCAGTGCAAATATCCTCACCATAAGCGGGGGGAGCGTGGCAGAGTTCTTCGATCCGCCGGTTCATCTCTTGGAGTCTCCGATCCAAAAAATCCTCTCGACTTCGGGTCTCGAGGGTCCTCTGGCAGAATGGGGACAGGGATCTTCCAAGGGTGGAGTCGTGATTCGATTGGGGGCTCTCCACCCTCAGGTTCGTCTTCCCAGGAAAGACGGGATGACTGGCCCAAGTGGCCCGTCCCACCGTCAGATTCTGGTATTCCGGTGACACCCTTTCCAGGCGCACTGATGCATGCGGCTGCTGCTGCTGCTACATGGCCTCCACAGCTTCAGTAAGGCCTCTGACCTGCTGCGCTAGCAGATCAAACTGCTCTGCACCGACCGCCGTCGTCGGAGGAGGAGGAGGAGGAGGTTGGGAAACAGGAGGTGAGGTCGGAGCCTGAGATCTGGCCGCGGAGGCCGTGGATCGTCGCGTGGACGCCTTGCGGGGAGGCATCGAGCAAAGACCAAGTGGAGGAAGGAGGAGAGGATGTCGGAAAAGATGCCCGGGGGTGGTCCCATTGAGCGCTCCTTTAAGAACAAGGATACTGCGAAGACACACCCCTTCCTCTAGCGCCAATCCTATTGGTGCAAAAATCCGCCTGCATCGGAGAAGCTGGAGTCGAGAGAGTCGCGGTCGCCACCGGGACCTGCAAAAGAAGTCTAAACTAGAGGTGAGGTTGCTCCGACAAGACCCTCTGACGCTCAAGTCAGTTCTCTGTCCCAACAAGAATGGAGTGCTCGAACGAAAATTTTAGCAGAGTTTCTAGGTAAAAATGAGAGCTTATAGAATAACGTATCTGGGATCCCCTTTTATAGGCGTAGGGGGCACTAAGCTGATAGCGACATCTGTAACCATCTGGTCGTGGGCTGCCCAGGGTCAGGTGGAGTTTGTTGCGAAGAGTAGTGGAGTAGACCCGTGGCTATCACCGAAGTGCGTCACATGGAGTCTGCCGCAGGGAGTGGAGCGGCGTCCGTTGTCGCGACTTGCTAGAGGATGGAAGAATCGCATGGTATCCGTCGCAGGAAGTGGAGCAGAATCGTGGGCATCATAGCGGTCTGCCAGGGAGTAATGGAGCCGCGTGGAATCCGTCGCAGGAAGTGGAGCAGGATCGTGGCCGTTGCTGCGTCACGCCAGGGAGTGCAGATCTGTCGGCTGAAGTTCGGCTGGAGTGTCTGGCGGAGAGGGGTGGTTAGCTATCCATTTGAGAGGAGCCCGGAGTCCGGCACCCGTAAGAGTCCGGACGAAGTCTTCCTTTAGCCGAAGTCGGGACGAGGCCCGGCTCCCGTAGGGGTCCGGACGGAGTCTTCATGCAATTAAAGTCAGGGGCGAAGTCCGACTCCCGTAGGAGTCCGGACGAAGCTTACCAGCAGTTGAAGTTGGTGACGGAGCCCGGCTCCCGTAGGAGTCCGGGCGGAGTCTACTTGCGGTCGGAGTTGTGGACGAAGTCCGGCTCCCGTAGTAGTCCGGACGAGGTCTGTCTGCAGCCGGAGTCGGGGATGAGGGCCGGCTCCCGTAGGGGTCCGGGCGGAGTCTTCCTGCAATTAAAATCAGGGGCGAAGTCCAGCCCCTGTAGGAGTCCGGACGAAGCTTACCAGCGGTTGAAGTTGGTGACGGAGCCCGGCTCCCGTAGGAGTCCGGGCGGAGTCTGCTTGCAGTCGGAGTTGTGGGCGGAGTCCGGCTCTCGTAGGAGTTCGGACGGGGTCTGTCTGCAGCCGGAGTCGGGGACGAGGCCCGGCTCCCGTAGGGGTCCGGACGGAGTCTTCCCGCAATTAAAGTCAGGGGCGAAGTCCGGCTCCCGTAGGAGTCCGGACGAAGCTTACCAGCGGTTGAAGTTGGTGATGGAGCCCGGCTCCCGTAGGAGTCCGGGCAGAGTCTGCTTGCAGTCGGAGTTGTGGGCGGAGTCCGGCTCCCGTAGGAGTCCAGACGAGGTCTGTCTGCAGCCGGAGTCGGGGATAAGGCCCGGTTCTCGTAGGGGTCCGGGTGGAGTCTTCCTGCAATTAAAGTCAGGGGCGAAGTCCGGCTCCCGTAGGAGTCCGGACAAAGCTTACCAGCGGTTGAGGTTGGTGACGGAGCCCGGCTCCCGTAGGAGTCCGGGCGGAGTCTGCTTGCTGTCAGAGTTGTGGGTGGAGTCCGGCTCCCGTAGAAGTCCGGACGAGATCTGTCTGCAGTTGGAGTCAGGGACGAGGCCCGGCTCTCGTAGGGGTCCGGGCGGAGTCTTCCTGCAATTAAAGTCAGGGGCGAAGTCCGGCTCCCGTAGGAGTCCGGACGAAGCTTACCAGCGGTTGAAGTTGGCGACGGAGCCCGGCTCCCGTAGGAGTTCGGGCGGAGTCTGCTTGCAGTCGGAGTTGTGGGCGGAGTCCGGCTCCCATAGGAGTCCGAACGAGGTCTGTCTGCAGCCGGAGTCAGGGACGAGGCCCGGCTCCCGTAGGGGTCCGGACGGAGTCTTCCTGTAATTAAAGTCAGGGACGAAGTCCGGCTCCCGTAGGAGTCCGGACGAAGCTAACCAGCGGTTGAAGTTGGTGACGGAGCCCGGCTCCCGTAGGAGTCCGGGCGGAGTCTGCTTGCAGTCAGAGTTGTGGGCGGAGTCCGGCTCCCGTAGGAGTCCGGATGAGGTCTGTCTGCAGCCGGAGTCGGGGACGAGGTCCGGCTCCCGTAGGGGTCCGGGCGGAATCTTCCTGCAATTAAAGTCAGGGGCGAAGTCTGGCTCCCATAGGAGTTCGGACGAAGCTTACTAGCGGTTGAAGTAGGTGACGGAGCCCGGCTCCCGTAAGAGTCCGGACGGAGTCTGCTTGCAGTCGGAGTTGTGGGCGAAGTCCGGCTCCCGTAGGAGTCCGGACGAGGTCTATCTGCAGCCGGAGTCGGGGATGAGGCCCGGCTCCCGTAGGGGTCCGGGCGGAGTTTTCCTGCAATTAAAGTCAGGGGCGAAGTCCAGCTCCCGTAGGAGTCCGGACGAAGCTTACCAGCGGTTGAAGTTGGTGACGAAGCCCGGCTCCCGTAGGAGTCCGGGCGGAGTCTGCTTGCAGTCGGAGTTGTGGGCGGACTCCGGCTCCCGTGGGAGTTCGGACGAGGTCTGTCTGCAGCCGGAGTCGGGGACGAGGCCCGGCTCCCGTAGGGGTCCGGGCAGAGTCTTCCTGCAATTAAAGTCAGGGGCAAAGTCCGGCTTCCGTAGGAGTCTGGAGGAAGCTTACCAGCGGTTGAAGTTGGTGACGGAGCCCGGCTCCCATAGGAGTCCGGGCGGAGTCTGCTTGCAGTCGGAGTTGTGGGCGGAGTCCGGCTCCCGTAGGAGTCCGGACGAGGTCTGTCTGCAGCGGGAGTCGGGGATGAGGTCCGGCTCCCGTAGGGGTCCGGGCGGAGTCTTCCTGTAATTAAAGTCAGGGGCGAAGTCCGGCTCCCGTAGGAGTCCGGACGAAGCTTACCAGCGGTTGAAGTTGGTGACGGAGACCGACTCCCGTAGGAGTCCGGACGGAGTCTGCTTGCAGTCGGAGTTGTGGGCGGAGTCCGGCTCCCGTAGGAGTCCGGACGAGGTCTGTCTGCAGCCGGAGTCGGGGACGAGGCCCGGCTCCCGTAGGGGTCCAAGCGGAGTCTTTCTGCAATTAAAGTCAGGGGCGAATTCTGGCTCCTGTAGGAGTCCGGACGAAGCTTACCACTTGTTGAAGTTGGTGATAGAGCCCGGCTCCCGTAGGAGTCCGGGCGGAGTCTGCTTGCAGTCGGAGTTGTGGGCGGAGTCCGGCTCCCGTAGGAGTCCGGACGAGGTCTGTCTGCAGCCGGAGTCGGGGACGAGGCCCGGCTCCCGTAGGGGTCTGGGCGGAGTCTTCCTGCAGTTAAAGTCAGGGGCGAAGTCCGGCTCCCGTAGGAGTTCGGACAAAGCTTACCAACGGTTGAAGTTGGTGACGGAGCCCGGCTCCCGTAGGAGTCCGGGCGGAGTCTGCTTGCAATCGGAGTTGTGGGCGGAGTCTGGCTCCCGTAGGAGTCCGGACGAGGTCTGTCTGCAGCCGGAGTCGGGGATGAGGCCCGGCTCTCGTAGGGGTCCGGGCGGAGTCTTCCTGCAATTAAAGTCAGGGGCGAAGTCCGGCCCCCGTAGGAGTCCGGACGAAGCTTACCAACGGTTGAAGTTGGTGACGGAGTCCGGCTCCCGTATGATTCTGGGCGGAGTCTGCTTGCAGTCGGAGTTATGGGCGGAGTCCGGCTCCCGTAGGAGTCTGGACGAGGTCTGTCTGCAGCCGGAGTCGGAGATGAGGTCCGACTCCGTTAGGGGTCCGAGCGGAGTCTTCCTGCAATTAAAGTCAGGGGCGAAGTCCAGCTCCCGTAGGAATCTGGACGAAGCTTACCAGCGGTTGAAGTTGGTGACGGAGCCCGGCTCCCGTAGGAATCCGGGCGGAGTCTGCTTGCAGTCGGAGTTGTGGGCGGAGTCCGGCTTCCGTAGGAGTCCTGACGAGGTCTGTCTGCAGCCATAGTCGGGGACGAGGCCCGGCTCCCGTAGGGGTCCGGGCGGAGTCTTCCTGCAATTAAAGTCAGGGGCAAAGTCCGGCTCCCGTAGGAGTCCGGACGAAGCTTACCAGCGGTTGAAGTTGGTGACGGAGCCCGGCTCCCGTAGGAGTCCGGGCGGAGTCTGCTTGCAGTCGGAGTTGTGGACGGAGTCCGGCTCCCGTGGGAGTCCGGACGAGATCTATCTGCAGCTGGAGTCGGGACGAGGTCCGGCTCTCGTAGGGGTCCAGGCGGAGTCTTCCTGTAATTAAAGTCAGGGTCGAAGTCCGACTCCCGTAGGAGTCCGTACGAAGCTTACCAGCGGTTGAAGTTGGTGACGGAGCCCGGCTCCCGTAGGAGTCCGGGCGAAGTCTGCTTGCAGTCGGAGTTGTGGGCGGAGTCCGGCTCCCGTAGGAGTCCGGCTCCCGTAGGAGTCCGGACGAGGTCTGTCTGCAGCCGGAGTCGGGGACGAGGCCCGGCTCCCGTAGGGGTCCGGGCGGAGTCTTTCTGCAATTAAAGTCAGGGACGAAGTCCGGCTCCCGTAGGAGTCCGGATGAAGCTTACCAGCGGTTGAAGTTGGTGACGGAGTCCGACTCCCGTAGGAGTCCGAGCGGAGTCTGCTTGCAGTCGGAGTTGTGGGCGGAGTCCGGCTCCCGTAGAAGTCCGGATGAGGTCTGTCTGCAGCCGGACTCGAGGACGACTCGTGAGGGTTAATCCCGTTGAGAACTTCGGCTGAGGATATTTTATACCCAACAATTATGATCTTAAAGATATTTTAGAGGTTTATAAAGATCTATTTACAGGCTAAGGCCATAAAAGCCTATATGAAATCCTAACAACATCATGGCATATTCAATTATCTCTTAACTAAGGCTATTTAGGATTTTTAACCATTATTGTAGTTCATCATGGGGACATTTGGTACGAGATGATCTGCTCAAGACCAAGGATGATATGGATAGAGATAATGAGATTATCGTCTTTGATTGCATCATGATGATCCTATGTGGTAGTGATTTTAAATCATTCCCACTTCTCAAATCACCTCCTAATCCAGTGATGGGATATCCATCTTTAAAGTCGTAAATTCAAGATTATCCCGAGGCAGTGATTTTAGACTGAAATATAAGGACAAAAATACCCCTTAATCTAATAAAAAAATTGATGTATCAATATATCATTAATATATTATATCAATATTATATATATAATATTATATTATATATTATATTTATGATATATATTACATGATAATATATTATTAATCATATTATTATCATATCATAATTCCATGATAATTTTAAATTGGAGTAAAAATATCTTATTATACTTTATATTTATATAATAAAATATTTAATATATTACTTCAATTTGCCTTATTATTTTACTCAAAATAAATATTCATATTAATAAATAATATATTATAAGTATAGATAAAAATATTAATTCTATAATAGCAATTAATATATTTTTATAGGATTAATAATTTATTGAATTAATAAATATTTTTTTAAAATTTATTAGTTATTAAGATATTAATAAATATAGTAATATTTTTATTTATGATATATTATATATGATTAATAAATATATATATTTTTATAGAATATATTATGGATAATTTTGATATTATATAATCAGTGATCTTGAATTCTTATAGAATACCAAATTGATTATTCATGAATACTTGAAGATTTTTAATCATTAGATCATGGCCTACCACATGTCGTGATCTTAGATTACTAATAATCAAATCATCATAGGATTCGGATCATCGGTGATCTTAAATTACTATGGTGATCTCATTTGGATCACCAAATACTATCCATTTTTATTTTATATCCCTCTATTCATACCTAACTTTTGATTATGGTACACAACTTTCATTGTTCACATGTTATATGTGGCTCGATGGATTTTTCATAGCCGATGCTACTACACATGTAGTCATTTTTTGGATAAGAGATTATGATTCAACCACTTGATATAACAATCTATTAGATTAAATGCACCGCGATGTAATTATATCATATCTTAATTAGGCATGCATATTTCTAGATTTTCATAGTTTGGCTTGTATATTTATAATAATACCATAAATCTTTTAGGGCAGCCCAAACAAATATCTTCAAATGCCACTATACAGTTACTATCCATCTTTTCTCAATGTTAGAAGATATTCATGTTTTAGCACCTGGCATCATAACTCCTGATGCAATAATAAGTACCAGCTTAACTTGAGGGATAATGAGTTAATGGTTGTCAAAACAAAAACTTAAAATGCATCTAATTACAATGCTAGTTCACTTTATTTTTTTTGTATTATATAATAAATAATTTTTAAAAAATTAAAAATTAAAAAATTATAAAGCTTTTTATCTCATTAATAAAATATTATCTATAAAAATAATTATATAAGATAGCTTGTAGCTATCAACTGAAAATAAGAGAATGAAACCAGAATAAATATCAATTTTTGATATGGAGAAAAAGATATAAATTGAATCAAATAGTTCTAATAGTTTAGAATTCAAAAAATTAGAATGTGAAATATTGAATAGTTTGTATTGTGATATAGATAATAAATAAATAGAAATTAATATTATTCTAATTATTATTATATAAATAATTAATATTTTTTATATTAAAAGATATTTTAAAATATATTTTTTTGAAAAAAAAAAAGAGCAGAGAAGAGAGGGCAAAGTCTACGCTAAAATCCAAAGGAAGTGAGAATTTTGAAGCAACTAAAATTCAAAAGCAAGTCGGTACAGGTTAAGGTGGAGGTTGAGTGTTGGATTTCAATATTCGCTTGTTCTTATTCGACTGAATAAAGAAACTGAGTGTTCGCATCAAAAAAAAAAAAACATAAAATATTAGATCAATAAGGCTTAAATAAATAACATATCTAATCACCGCCATTCATCACATTTTTTCTTAAAAAAAAAATCGGACATTTCACATGCCGAACACTGTTTCGTTGAATTATAATAACCAGTATCCATCCGTACTTCATCCCCACTTTGCTGCCCAAAAAACAGAGGCGGCAGTGATCTAGTGCAGTGGAGCTGTGGGACGAATAAAAAAAAGCTGCCAGCCTTAGGCAAGGCCAGCTTTCCATCCCATGCCAGTTCCCTCGTTTTCTGCACTCGCCCACTTGTGAACTTTGGGATTCGCACTGTCGTTTGGCATCAAACAAGCATCACAGTATTTGCAACAAAAATTAAAAAAAAACAACCATCACAGTTTATGAACCCCCAAAAAAATACATCACAGTAGCTGGCTGACTGGCTCCAAGTGGTGCTGAACTTCTTTTTTTTTTTTGGTAAACAAGTTGTGCTGAACTTCAGAATTAGTTTCAGCGCAACAAGTCATGGGCGTGCACAGTGCGACAATATTTGTGCGTCAGAGCCTTCTCGCACAGCCATGGAAATTTGCCAAGACTCGAGTTAGTGCAATCGATCAGGATCCTAAAGGATGCATGGGATATTGTAGAATGCTGTGCTTCTTTGGAAGACCATCAGCAAAAAAAATGGATAACCAACAACTCATACATGCTGTACATAATATCGTACATACTGCTAATCTATCTTATTTGATGATTGCCCATTTCTTGATGATGGTCATCTATGACAGCACCATATTTGTACGTATATCATAAATGCTCTAATATAATATATTTAATAAAAAATTAAATATCTCTAATTCCAACGGTGGATGCATCTTATAAAATGCGGATCTATTGGCCCCACAAAAAATTAAAAATTATTAAATATATATTTATATTATAAAAAAAATAAAATTGATCCTATTAATTTTATAAATTAATTTTATATATTATATAAAATTTTGAAAAAATAAAAAAATAAAAGAGATCACATAATAAAAATAATTATAATATATAGTCTTTTTCTTTGATAACTCAATATATCGTATCAAAAGATGAAAAGAATAATTAGGATCTATATTCTCTCTCTTTAATAACTCAAGTATCCTCTCCATTCATCCATCTTTCATATTTAAACTTTACATCAATTTATTTTTATGCCCTAATCAATTCAAATATAATAAAAAACTATTTGCTTCATTTGTCTCTTTCTCAATTTGAATCAAGTATGTCTCTTTTAGCTTCTTTTATTTTTATCTCTCTTTTTTCTTACTCATATCAAAAAAGACATTGAAGATATTATATATTATTTTTATATATTTGATTATTTTAAAAAATATATTTTTTTTTCTTCTTTCTCCCTTACGACTTCTACGCCTAGCTGCCTCCCTCTGTGGCTCTGCTCGTGGCTTCTCCATCCCCATCTCCCCAAGCTCTTGGTGCCAGCCATGGCTCCTCCACACAGACTACACCCATTGGCCACCCGCCCACCACTCCTCTATCTTCCTTCGCCTGTGGCTTCTCCGTGCCCTCCCAGCCACCCGCGGCTCCTCCATCCGCGGCTCCTCTGACCTCAGTCTCCCCCATGAGCCTCACCCCCTATCGCCCTGTGGGTCCTCCGCTCATGATTTCCTCCCCCCCACCACGCAGGTCCTCTGCTCGCAACTCCTCCTGCCTCAATCCCCCCACCCTCTCTAGCACCTGTAGCTTCTCCATCCCTCCCCAATGCCTGGGCTCTTTCACCCTCATTGCCCCACTCGACCATCCCCTACGGCGCTTCCATCTCCACAACCCCTTCTTCGAGAACCAGATTGCCACCCGTGGCTCCTTCGCCTTCCGTGGCCCATGGCCACATAGAAGATTTTTTGAAAAAAAATAGTTAGCAATAATAATTTTAATATTTAATAATATCTAATAACTATAAACTATTAGCCTTAGGTCTGAATATAAAAATTAAGATTTTATTTTTTTGTGAATAATAGTTAATTTTTATTTAATTATAAATAATGAATTAGTATGAAAAATATTTTTTTATAATTTATATACATTTTTTTTATTAATATTGTTGATGATATGTTATTGTTATAATATGTAAAAAAATTAATTGATGTATTATTTTTGCCCGTAAAACATGGGGAGATTCTTTAAAAAAATAGCTCATTCTAGCTTTTTATCACAAAATTCATCTCAAACTCTAGAAAGTGGAGCAAAAATAGAAGTAGAAGTCAAAATGGAATTAGGAATAATTTTATTAACAACCCATACTAATTTTTTAAGAGAAGCCAAAATGATCTTAATTTTCTTCTGACTAATCTTAAAACTAGAAGAAAATTTTAGATTATCATTTAAATGATCAAGATGAAGTGAGAAGAGCGTACCTATAAAAAGGCCTTTGTCAATCTCTTAACCATGATTTTTTTTAAAGAAATATTAGAGGTACATTGCGTAGATCTAATCATTTTTGGTTTGATCAATGTGACAATTAGTTAGAATACAATATAGAAGAGGATGCGGTATTTTGTTTATATTGTTACTTATTTAAGAATGATATTGGAAAACATGCTGAAGGGGACATTTTTATTAGCGGTGGTTTTAAGGCTTGAAAGAAAAAAAGAGAGGTTTGATATGCATATTAATAGATGCAATAGTGTTCGTAATCAAGCCGTCAAAAAATATGAAGATCTAATGAAACAAAAATAATCTATACAAACGGCTCTTAATAAACAATTGGAGCAAACTAAGAATGAGTATCAAACTCATTTAAATGCATCAATTGATTGTTTGAGATATCTTTTATGCCAAAAATTATCATTTCGTAGATGTAGTCAGCATAAATATTAAAGTAATAGAAAAAATTTTCTGAAACAGTTACCATGATTTGCTGATTAAAATAAAAATATGAAAATGTTGTGTTGTAAAATGCTTCAGAAAATCAACAAATGATTGCCTCATTAATTCAAAAAGATATTGTGCATACTTGTGCAAAAGAAACAAATAGTACTATTACTGATGATCTTAATGATGATTTATTTGAAATATTGGTTGATGAGTCACGTGATATATTATACAAAGAGCAAATGGTTTTTATTTTGAGCTATATTAATAAAAGCTAAGGAGATTGCAATGGAATAGTTTATTGGCATTGTATATGTTGTTGATACTTCTACTTTATCTCTTAAGAAAGTAATTGGTTGTTTACTTTCTGAACATTCATTGAGTTCATGCAAAATACTTGATAAGACTATCATAGAGCTAGTAATGTGCAAGGTAAGATTAATAATCGTAAAACTTTGATTATGAGAGAATGTGAATCAGCATATTCTATCTATTATTTTGCTCATCAACTTAAATTGACATAAAAATTATGATGATGTTACTTGACTTTTTAACATAATCGATAATATTTTGAATGTGGTTGGAGCTTCTTGCAAACGTAGAGATATGCTTCAAGAAAACAAGCTAAAAAAGTTGAAGAAGCCTTAAATAATGGTGAGCTTCAAAATGGATGACGTTTGAACCAAAAAATTAATCTTAAAAGGGCAGGTCATACTCATTGAAGATCTCACTTTAAATCACTTTTAAATTTAGTTTGCTATGTTCTCTTCTACTATAGATGTCTTTAAAATTATTACAACTCATGGCTTACATCCCGAGTAGGGAGTTCAAACACAAATACTCCTTAATTCTTTATAATTATTTTAATTTGCTTTTGTCTTATACTCGATGCAAACTATATTGGAGCTTACAAATGAGTTAAATTTGACTTTACAGAAGAAGGAATAAGATATCATAAATGCTATGTCACTTATAAGAGTAGCTAGACAATGCTTACAAGTGATGAGGGAGAAAGGGTGGAAATCATATTTGGATGGTGTTTGTGAATTTTATAACAAGAATAGTATTTTGATCTTGAACATAGATAACATATATGTTCCTCGAGATAGATCGAGGCTTAAATCCCCATAAATTGTAAATTTATACCATTATCATGTTGAATTATTTTATACAATTATTGGTATGCAACTTCTAGTGCTTAACGGTCGTTTTAATGAGATAAATACTGAGTTGCTTCTTTATATGACTTATTTGAATCTAGTTGACTCATTCTATTGTTTGATAAGCAGAAGTTGATTAGATTGGCTCAATTTTATCTAGATGAGTTTTCATATGTTAATTTTTTGGCACTTGAATACTAACTTGAAAACTCATTGTTGATATGCATCAAAATGAAAGATTTTGTAAATTAAGAAGGCTCTATGATCTTTTGAAGAAGTTGGTTGAAATGAAGAACCATATTATATGTCCGTAGATTTATTTGCTTTTGAAGTTAGCATTGATACTACCTGTTGCTTCTATAGAAAGAGCTTTTTCTATGATGAACTTCATAAAAACTAAATTTTGTAACCTATATATGATCAATTGATGAATGATGAATGATTATTTGGTGATACATACGTAGAGAGATGTATTTGATGGTATTACTAATGATACTATCATATATCGTTAGAGGATAATTATAAAAATAAAAAATTTTAATATATTTTTATTGATATAAAAATAATACTATATTCTATTTAATTTTTAATATTTTTAATATTTATTTATTATTTATATTAATTTTATAAAATAAAATTTTTGAATCCGTCGTTGTTTGATCCAATGCACACGTACCTGTACCTATCCTGATCCCTATCCGTGGTGATACAACCGCTTTCCTACACTACAAAAAAAGAGGCCATTAACGACTTTTTCATGCCGACGCTTTTGAAAGCGTCGGCAGGTTGCGCTGACCTGCCGACGCTTTTAAAAAGCGTCGTTCTTTAACGACGCTTAAAAGCGTCGTAAACTATGTGCGTGTCAACGCCGACGCTTTTAGCAAAAGCGTCGTTAAAGTAACGACGCTAAAAAGCGTCGTTAGGTTCGTTTAATACCACCCTCCTCCCGTGCCTAATCTATCTACCGCGCCGCCCCTTTCCATCTTCTCCTCCGCGCGCCGACCCCATCTCTGCCACCGGTGCGCTCCGGTCTTCCTCGCCGCCGTCCTCGAGTACCTCTCCGCCGCCGTCCTCCGAGGTTGGTCCTTCTCCTCCCTTTTTCTCTTCGTCTTTCAAAAGCTTTTGAGTTCTTGGTAATGTGAGGGGGGGGGGCGAGTAGGTGGGGGGTTGGTGCCGTGGAGAAATCGCGGGCCATAGGAGGGGGTGGGCTGTCGGGGGGTAGGTGGGCGGTGGCTCCGGCGGGGCATGGTGGCGCAGAGAAGCCGCGATCGTGGGGGGAGGTGGGCTGCGGTGGCGCGAACCGGTTCTCCTCCCAAGGTCTCCGGCGATCCCTCTTCTCGCCGGAGTGTAGAGGGACATGGGCTCAAGGCCGTAGGGTCAGGCCAGTGGCATCTGGGCCGATGGGGTCGGGGTGGCCGCAGGCATGGAGGGACGTGGGCTCGGGGCCGCAAGATGCCAGAGGGATCAGGTGGGGAAGGAGGAAAAGGGGGTTGGGGGCCATTAAGGGGGGTTTGGGCACCGACGAGAGGAGTCTCCAAATTTCTTTTGATACTCTCATGACAGTTTTTCTCACGATACTTGATTCTGTTACAATAGTAATTGCTATTCGTAGTTTAACAAATAATTTTGTTTTTGTAAAATTCTTAGCATGAAAGATCAATTTTTTGTGTTGATAATGTTGTTCTCTGAACTTTGTGGCTGTTCCTGTTCTTAAACCAGTAAACTTCCACAAAATTCTGGAATTGCTTTGCATAATTTTGAACGACGTTTGGGAAGTGTTTTACCTCCTCCAAGGGACAATTTCTGCAGCAGCAACAGTAGTGTTGCTAAGGACAAATTTCTCATCCACTCTGTTGTTTATGTAAGAAACAACATAAAACAAAATTACTATTTATCCACATGATTTTGTTAAAAATTTTATGAACAACATTGCATGCAAGCACATTTTTGCTTTCTTTCCTCCTTTGTAATTAGGATAAATTATAATGGCATCTTTTTAATTTTTCGTAATTTATATTTGCTTATAAAAAAATT
Organism: Elaeis guineensis; assembly: GCF_000442705.2. NCBI lineage: Eukaryota > Viridiplantae > Streptophyta > Magnoliopsida > Arecales > Arecaceae > Elaeis > Elaeis guineensis. The sequence goes on from NC_025999.2 coordinate 83,825,754, forward strand.
TTAATTTTTCAATTAGATCCCAAGCTGAGCCATCCGGCTCTTTTAAAATTCACGACCATATGATAGTCACATGAGATAATTTTAGATGAGAAGAAAGTTACTGAGTTTTGGTGAGAATGGAAGGAGATCAGGTAGAATGGGGCTTCTTAGTCCAGTTTCAATCTAGTTAAAAGAGAGTTATTATTATTTTTTTCTTATTGAATGGGGGCTTCCTGATCTAATTTTAATCTAGTTCAAAGAGAGAGAATGAAAAGAGGAGAGACCATTGAGAAACAGAAGGAAGAAAAGAGGAGAAAATAGAAGAGAAAGAGGAGGAGAATCTGAAATTTATATAAGTATGAACTCTAATCTTTCACCAGCTCCTTCTTATGTTCTAGAACTGTAGGTCAAAGGGCTCCATTGAGGATCTCATAGGCCATAGCAAATTCCAGCATCAGTTTATTGGTGCTCCATGTACAAGACCAGAAAAGAATGCTATTTTTAACTGATTTTTTTCAAACAAAATTTCTCCTATTGAAAATTATTACAACAAGTTCGTTGGCATTGAAATGAAGCGTTAGGAACTGAGACGAGACGGTTACTACGAAGGATTCATCAAATAAACAATTGTAGATATAAGACGTTATAAATATTTTAGGATGCACATAAAAATTGTAAAAAATTATGAGGATGTTTTATAATTTTTCAACAAATTTTTTAGATTTTTAAATAAAAAAATAAAGTAGTGTTGCATGTGCATGTGTGTTTCTGTAAATTCATGCATTTTATCTATAACAAAATTAGCAACAAACAAGCCATCCAAAGAATAAAAAAAACCTTTTCAAAATCATCATAAGTTCGAAACACATGCTTCAAATCCATGAATACATAGATCATAATACATAGATCAAATTAGGAGAGATTGAAGTGGTGACCCACATGCATGAAAGGAAACATAAGATGGCTCAGATGGCAGATGCTTTTATCACTTTCCTGGTGGATATGGAACGTTTGAAGAGTTGCTAGAGGTTCTTACGTGGGCTCAACTTGGG